>NC_141540.1:22582500-22817500 GCF_021556685.1 Rattus norvegicus
CACCAAAGCAAACACGGAATATCCAAACACACCAGAAAAGCAAAATCTAGTTTCAAAATCATATTTGATCATGATGCTGGAGGACTTCAAGAAAGACATGAAGAACTGCCTTAGAGAAACATAGGAAAACATAAATAAACAAGTAGAAGACTACAGAGAGGAATCACAAAAATCCCTGAAAGAATTCCAGGAAAACAGAATCAAACAATTGAAGGAATTAAAAATGGAAATAGAAGCAATCAAGAAAAAACACATGGAAACAACCGTGGATATAGAAAATCAAAGGAAGAGACAAGGAGCCACAGATACAAGCATCACCAACAAAATACAAGAGATAGAAGAGAGAATCTCAGGAGCAGAAGATTCCATAGAAATCATCGACTCAACTGTCAATGATAATGTAAAGGGGAAAAAGCTACTGATCCAAAACATACAGGAAAGCCAGGACTCAATGAGAAGATCAAACCTAAGGATAATAAGTATAAAAGAGAGTGAAGACTCCCAGCTCAAAAGAACCAGTAAATATCTTCAACAAAATCGTAGAAGAAAACTTCCCTAACCTAAAAAAAGAGATACCCATAGGCATACAAGAAGCCTACAGAACTCCAAATAGATTGGACCAGAAAAGAAACACCTCCCAACACATAATAGTCAAAACACCAAATGCAGGAAATACAGAAAGACTATTAAAAATAGTGAGGGAAAAAGGTCAATAACATATAAAAGCAGACCTACCAGAATCACACCAGATTTTTCGCCAGAGACTATGAAAGCCAGAAGATGCTGGACAGATGTCATACAGACGCGAAGAGAACACAAATGCCAGACCAGGTTACTGTATCCTTCAAAACTCTCAATTAACATAGATGGAGAAACCAAGATATTCCATGACAAAACCAAATTTACACAATATCTTTCTACAAATCCAGCACTACAAAGGATAATAAATGGTAAAGCCCAACATAAGGAGGCAAGCTACACCCTAGAAAAAGCAAGAAACTAATCGTCTTGGCAACAAAACAGAGAAGAAAAGCCCACAAACATAACCTCATATCCAAATATGAATATAACAGGAAGCAATAATCACTATTCCTTAATATCTCTCAACATCAATGGTCTCAACTCCCCAATAAAAAGACATAGATTAACAAACTGGATATACAATGAGGACCCTGCATTCTGCTGCCTACAGGAAACACACCTCAGAGAAAAAGACAGACACTACCTCAGAGTGAAAGGTTGGAAAACAACTTTCCAAGCAAATGGTCGGAAGAAGCAAGCTGGAGTAGCCATTCTAATATCAAATAAAATCAATTTTCAACTAAAAGTCATCAAAAAAGATAAGGAAGGACACTTCATATTCATCAAAGGAAAAATCCACCAAGATGAACACTCAATCCTAAATATCTATGGCCCAAATACAAGGGCACCTACATACGTAAAAGAAACCTTACTAAAGCTCAAAACACACATTGCACCTCACACAATAATAGTAGGAGATTTCAACACCCCACTCTCATCAATGGACAGATCATGAAAACAGATATTAAACAGAGACGTAGACAGACTAAGAGAAGGCATGAACCAAATGGACTTAACAGATATTTATAGAACATTCTATCCTAAAGCAAAAGTATATACATTCTTCTCAGCTTCTCATGGCACTTTCTCCAAAATTGACCATATATTTGGTCAAAAAACGGGCCTCAAGAGGTACAGAAAGATAGAAATAATCCCATGCATGCTATCAGAACGCCATGGCCTAAAGCTGGTCTTCAATAACAATAATGGAAGAACGCCCACATATACGTGGAAGTTGAACAATGCTCTACTCAACGTTAACCTGGTCAAGGAAGAAAAAAGAAAGAAATTAAAGACTTCTTAGAATTTAATGAAAATGAAGGTACAACATACCCAAACTTATGGAACACAATGAAAGCTGTGCTAAGAGGAAAACTCATAGCGCTGAGTGCCTGCAGAAAGAAACAGGAAAGAGCATATGTCACCAGCTTGACAGAAAACCTAAAAGCTCTAGAACAAAAAGAAGCAAAGGCACCCAGGAGGAGTAGAAGGCAGGAAATAATCAAACTCAGAGCTGAAATCAACCAAGTAGAAACAAAAAGGACCATAGAAAGAATCAACAGAACCAAAAGATGGTTCTTTGAGAAAATCAAAAAGATAGATAAACCCTTAGAAAGACTAACGAGGGGACACAGAGAGTGTGTCCAAATTAACAAAATCAGAAATGAAAAGGGAGACAGAACTACAGATACAGAGGAAATTCAAAAAATCATCAGATCTTATTATAAAAGCCTATATTCAACTAAACTTGAAAATCTGCAGAAAATGGACAATTTCCTAGACAGATACCAGGTACCAAAGATAATCAGGAACAGATAAACCAGTTAAACAACCCCATAACTCCTAAGGAAATAGAAACAATCATTAAAGGTCTCCCAACCAAAAAGAGCCCAGGACCAGATGGGCACAGTGCAAAATTCTATCAGACCTTCATAGAAGACCTCATACCAATACTATCCAAACTATTCCACAAAATTGAAACAGATGGAGCACAACCGAATTCCTTCAATGAAGCCACAATAACTCTTATACCTAAACCACACAAAGACCCAACAAAGAAAAGGAACTTCAGACCAATTTCCCTTATGAATATCGATGCAAAAATACTCAATAAAATTCTCGCAAACCGAATCCAAGAGCACATCAAAACAATCATCCACCATGATCAAGTAGGCTTCATCCCAAGCATGCAAGGATGGTTTAATATACGGAAAAACATCAATGTGATCCATTATATAAACAAACTGAAAGAACAAAATCACATAATCATTTCATAAGATACTGAGAAAGCATTTGACAAAATTCAACACCCCTTCATGATAAAAGTCCTGGAAAGAATAGGAATTCAAGGTCCATACCTAAACATAGTAAAAGCCATATACAGCAAACCAGTTGCTAACATTAAACTAAATGGAGAGAAACTTGAAGCAATCCCACTAAAATCAGGGACTAAACAAGGCTGCCCACTCTCTCCCTACTTAATCAATACAGTTCTTAAAGTTCTAGCCAGAGCAATCAGACAACAAAAGGAAATCAAGGGGATACAGATTGGAAAAGAAGAAGTCAAAATATCACCATATGCAGATGGTATGATAGTATATTTAAGTGATCCCAAAAGTTCCACCAGAGAACTACTAAAGCTGATAAACAACTTCAGCAAAGTGTCTGGGTATAAAATTAACTCAAATAAATCAGTAGCCTTCTTCTACACAAAAGAGAAACAAGCCTAGAAAGAAATTAGGGAAACGACACCCTTCATAATAGAACCAAACAATATAAAGTACCTCGGTGTGACTTTAACCAACCAAGTAAAAGATCTGTACAATAAGACCTCCAAGACTCTGAAGAAAGAAACTGAAGAAGACCTCAGAAGATGGAAAGATCTCCCATGCTCATGGATTGGCAGGATTAATATAGTAAAAATGGCCATTTTACCAAAAGCGATCTACAGATTCAATGCAATCCCTATCAAAATACCAATCCAATTCTTCAAAGAGTTAGACAGAATAATTTGCAAATTCATCTGGAATAACAAAAAACCCAGGATAGCTAAAACTACTCTCAACAATTAAAGTACTTCAGGGGGAATCACTATCCCTGAACTCAAGCAATATTACAGAGCAATAGTGATTAAAAACTGCATGGTATTGGTACAGAGACAGACAGATAGACCAATGGAACAGAATTGAAGACCCAGAATTGAATCCATACACCTATGGGCACCTGATTTTTGACAAAGGAGCCCAAACCATCCAATGGATAAAAGATAGCATTTTCAGCAAATGGTGCTGGTTCAACTGGAGGGCAACATGTAGAAGAATGCAGATCGATCCATGCTTATCACCCTGTACAAAGCTTAAGTCCAAGTGAATCAAAGACTTCCACATCAAACCACATATACTCAAACTGATAGAAGAAAAATTAGGGCAGCATCTCGAACACATGGGCACTGGAAAAATTTTCCTGAACAAAACACCAATGGCTTATGCTCTAAGATCAAGAATCGACAAATGGGATCTCATAAAACTGCAAAGCTTCTGTAAGGCAAAGGACACTGTGGTTAGGACAAACGGCAACCAACAGATTGGGAAAAGATCTTTACCAATCCTACAACAGATAGAGGCCTTATTTCCAAAATATAAAAGAACTGAAGAAGTTAGACCGCTGGGAGACAAATAACCCTATTAAAAAATGGTGTTCAGAGCTAAACAAAGAATTCACAGCTGAGGAATGCCGAATGGCTGAGAAACACCTAAAGAAATGTTCAACATCTTTAGTCATAAGGGAAATGCAAATCAAAACAACCCTGAGATTTCACCTCACACCAGTGAAAATGGCTAAGTTCAAAAACTCAGGTGACAGCAAATGCTGGCGAGGAGGTGGAGAAAGAGGAACACTCCTCCTTTGTTGGTGAGATTGCAGACTGGTTCAACAATTCTGGAACTCAATCTGGAGGTTCCTCAGATTATTGGACATTGAACTACCTGAGGATCCAGCTATACCTCTCTTGGGCATATACCCAAAAGATGCCCCAACATGTAACAAAGACATTTGCTCCACTATGTTCATAGCAGCCTTATTTATAATAGCCAGAAGCTGGAAAGAACCCAGATGCCCTTCAACAGAGGAATGGATACAGAAAATGTTGTACATCTACACAATGGAATATTATTCAGCTTTCAAAAACAATGACTTTATGAAATTCATAGGCAAATGAATAGACCTGGAAAATATCATCCTGAGTGAGGTAACCCAATCACAGAAAAACACACATGCTATGCACTCATTGATAAGTGGCTATTAGCCCAAATGCTTGAATTACCCTAGATAATGGAAACATAGAACACATGAAACTCAAGACGGATGATCAAAATGTGAATGCTTCACTCCTTCTCTAAAAGGGGAACAAGAATACCCTTGGCAGGGAATAGAGAGGCAAAGATTTGAACAGACACAGAAGGAACACCCATTCAGAGCCTGCCCCACATGTGGCCCATACTTATACAGCCACCCAATTAGACAAGATGGATGAAGCAAAGAAGTGCAGGCTGACAAGGGCCAGATGTAGATCTCTCCTGAGAGACACAGCCAGAATACAGCAAATACAGAGGCGAATGCCAGCAGCAAACCAGTAACTGAGAATAGGACCCTGTTGAAGGAATCAGAGAAAGAACTGGAAGAACTTAACGGGGTTCAAGACCCCTTATGAACAACAATGCCAAGCAACCAGAGCTTCCAGGGACTAAGCCACTACCTAAAGACTATGTATGGAGTGACCCTGGACTCTGACCTCATAGGTAGCAATGAATATCCTAGTAAGAGCACCAGTGGAAGGGACAGCCTTTGGTCCTGCTAAGACTGAACCCCCAGTGAATGTGATTGTTGGGGGGAGGGCGGCAATGGGGGGAGGGTGGGGAGGGGAACATACATAAAGAAGGGGAGGGGGAGGGGTTAGGGGGATGTTTGCCTGGAAACCAGAAGGAATAACACTCGAAATGTAAATAAGAAATACTCAAGTTAATAAAAAAAAAAAAAGACAGCTTTCTGTAAGCTTCATCCGTGAGAATTCCTAGAAAGTCTTTTCTTTTTCCTTTTTTTCCTCCATTAAAATTTCTTTTGGTGATTTCTTTTTTTTTTCCTTTATCCTTTATATGCGTTGGTGTTCTTTTGCTTGTCTGTCTGTGTCAGATCCCCTAAAACTAGAGTTACAGACAGCTGCTAACTGCCATGTGGGTGCTGGGAATTGAACCAGATTCCTCTTGAAGCTCTTGACCTCTTAGCTCTCTTAACCTCTGAGTCATCTCTTGAGCCCCAGGAAGTTTGATTGTTCTCTGGCAGCCATCCCTGTGAAGCCTGTCAATCATACATTCTTACCCCACCCCTCTGAAGTTTCTGTTGTCTTCTGGTTCTCTCCCTAGTAATGCCTTTCTACTTTGTTGGGAATGGAAACCATCGACCCAGGGGACCAGATCCTGCAGCTGTCTTTCCATCCTGTCCCTGTCATTTCTTTCTGTCATTTCCCCTTCATTGTTCAGTTGATGTCAAATCAGACACAGGAAAGCTGGCCACTGCTTGTTTAGGGTCTCCCCCTTCCCCAACAGGGTTTTTCTGTGCAGCCTTAGCTGTCCTGGAACGAGCTCTATACACCAGGCTGCCCTTGAATTCACTGAGATCCACCTGTCCTTGCCTCCCAAGTGCTGGGATTGAAAGTTGTGCCTCAACTGCCTAACTGTTTTACTTAGTCTTTCAAACATGTTTATTTTCATGTAGCATGTGTGTGTGTGTGTGTGTGTGTGTATGTGTGTGTGTGTGTGTCTGTGTGTGTGTGTGCCTACCTGTGTGTTTTTGCAGGCACAAGCACGCATGAGGAGGACAGAGGTCAGGTCTCAGGAGTTCCTGCTCTTTTTTCCTGGGTTCTGGGCCACTGAACTCAGGTTGTCAGGCTTGTGCAACAAACACTTTTACCAGCTTTGCCATCTTGACAGCTCTTGCATTATTCTGTTTATTTTTTAGTTTTTTCATTTGTTTCTTTTATGTGTATGAGTGTCTTTTCCACATGTAGGTCTGTTGCACCACGTGGGTGCCCGGAGGCTTCAGAGGTCAGATGACAACCAACCCCCAGCCCCAAAGTCCTTCCAGAAGTCTCTAGCTCTGATTCTCCAGCAGAGCACTGGTTCATACAAAATTCTCTTCCCTTTTGCACTTTTTACTGAACAGTATCTCTTAGAAGTCATTGCAAATCCATGGAGACAGCAATAGTTCCTCATCTTTAATCAGCAGACAGGACTTTCTTAGCATTTTTATCGTTTTGTTATCTCTGACTTCATCCAGCCTGTTGCAAAAAAAAAAAAAGATTAATTAAATGGTCTGGATCGGTGCTTTCCTCTCTCTAGCTGAACTGAATGATTATGTAGATGCAGGGCAAAGGGAAAGTGGCCCCTACCTTTTCCACTGACTTGCTGGAATGAAGCAACAATGAGAGATTAATAGGAGAAAAAGATAAACACATCTATTAACATGCTTGAGGAAGAACCACAGAAGTGCCATTACTCAATGAGGTCTACATAATTATACTGTCTTCTTCGTGGGAGGGAGATGGGGAAGATGACCAATCTGAGGAGTCGAAAGGAATATTAGAGGAATAAATGAACCCCAGGCCTAGACAGCAGTTAGTGACGGAGTGTGTTTGGGAATTGAATGGGCCTAGGAGATAGTCCATGGCTTGTGAAAAAACTGTCCCGTTGTGATTACATTCTTTAGTCTTGATTCCCGACTATATGGGGTTAGTTAATGAAACCTAGGGAAGGAAGCAAAAATAACTGTGTTCTTTGGAAATCTGGATTTAGGTAGATGAAGGAATGTCAAAGTAAAAGTGTCCTCCCAGAGCAGCTCTTCTCGAGGGATCTCTAGTTTAAATAATTAGCTTGTTAAAATGCCATATTTCAGGATCAGCATAGATGTTATTTACATTCTTATAAGCACAGTGACTGTTAGTCGATGTTACTATATTGCTTTCAAGCAGATTGGACTGGATCCTACTGCTCCCAACATAAACACAAGCACTCTACTACAGTAGCTGCTGCTGGTGTTAATTTTTTTCTCCCTAATAACTACAGAATGACATCTCATTCCCTGAACTTCCATTTCTAGGATGCATCGAGTTTAATGCATTGCCTTTGAATGAGAATTTGGACATTTACATTATTTATTTTACCACTGGATAGAATGTCTAAGAAATTTTAGGGAGCTGGGGCTACCAGTTAGTGGCACAATATATGTTCAGCATGCATGAAGCTCCTGGTCCAATCCTTATCATCATAAACATATAGTCAAAGTAACTACTTACATTTAATTAAAAACATTCCATCTAGGGACAGGCAGGGTGGAGAACACGTTTAATCCTAGCACTCAGGAGGCAGAGGCAGGAGGATCCCTGTGAGCTTGAGGCCAGCTTGGTCTACAAATCAAGTTTCAGGACAGCCATGGCTGTTATAGAGAAACGCTGTCTCAAAAAACAGAAAAACAAACAAATATGCTTCTATATCCTATTTAGACTCCATAACCAAGTATACTTCCTTTGCTTCAAATTTTGGTGAAAAAGGTCATCATCACCATATCCAGAAGAGATTGTAAAATCTAGTGATATATATATATATATATATATATCATATTGTATATAGTATATCATGTACCATACATCATACATCATATATTCTATTCTCTTTATAGCCCTGGCTCACATCTACCCATGACCCCAGCTCCAAAGAACCCTTATATCTCTGTGGACTCCAGAATTCACTACACACACCACCTCCCCTGTTAAAATTAAAATAGATCTGAAAAAATATTTAAAGATTTACAGTGCCATTTTTGTTGTTATAGCTTTTGGATACAATTTCTATGATCTGATGAGCTTTCTTCTTATTAAAAATAGAGAGAATTTAGGGGAAATGGCTTAGTGGGTAAAATGCTCACCACAGAAGCCTGAGGACTTGAGTTCTCCATATTCACATTAAACAACAACATCAACAACAACAACGAGTACAGCTGTGATCTCAGTATTGGAGGTACTGGGTAGAGGATCCCAAGATCCCAAGATTGGCCAGTTATTCTATGAGCTTTCTGCTCACTGAATGAAGGTGGGTAAATGCTCTTGTTGCCAAACCAGCATGTGATCCCTGTGACCCACATGGTAAAAGAAAAGAATCAACTCCCAAAAATTGTCCTCTAACTTCCACACCAGCATCATGGTGTGAATATCCCTTCCCCAAATAAACAATGTAATAATTGTTCTAAAAAGGTAGAAAGTGATGAGGAAGGTACTTACTTTTGACCTCTGGCTTCCACAAGTGGGAGTACACACACACACACACACACACACACACACACGCGTGCACACACACACACATACACACACACACACACACACACAGAGAGAGGGAGAGAGAGAGAGATTCTTTTGAAGATTGGGGCATGTGTATGTGTGTGTTGAGAGAAAAAGAAGGAGGAGGAGGAAGAGAAAAAGAAGGAGGAGGAGGAAGTGAAAGAGAGAATGTGTTTATATGCAATATGGGCATACAGGTGCCTGTAGAAGCCAGAAAAGAAAATCTGATGTCCTGGTGCTGGAGTTACAAGACACAGTGAGCCACCCAATCTGGGTGCTAGGAGCTGAACCCCAGGTTCTCTATAAGAGCAGCAAGTGCTTTTAACCACTGACTCATCTCTCCAGCTCCTAATATCTTTGAGTGTCCAGTAAAATTGAGGCACGATCTAAGAAATCTTAAGTCTAAATTGTATTGTAAATGGAGATTTAATTCTAAACTATTTTTATAAGTCCCTTAGCTTATTATAATTCTCAGAAATCTTAAGACAGCACTCTTGCCCTCTTAGGGGTAGAACATGCCTTAAAATGCACATGTTTATAGCAAGCAGCTTAATAGTGTTCGGGATCTGTACACATCGTGAATCTGTCACTGCTGTCAAGGAAGTGAGCACACTTATCCCTAGTCAAAGTTTTCTTCTGAATTTGTTTAGTCCTTCCCCTGTCACCCTCACTGCCCAATCTCTGACCTGTTTCTTATCACTACTAATCTGTTTACATTTATTTATCTAATAGAATCCTGCAGTGAGGAACATTGTGGAGTCACGCTGGCTTTAGTTACCATCATCATTTTGAGGTTAATCTTGGTATTGCATACATAAACGTTCATTTGCCTTCGCTGCTTAAAAAGCACTGTGTTGTATAGCTACATAACTCCCTTTTAAGTGTTCATCAACATCCCCATTTGGAGTTATTACAAATAAGACTTTCAAATGTTTAGTTATTATTTTCAAATGTTTATTATTTCTTTTATGTGTATGCCTGACTGTATGTCCTGCACCATGTGTATCTGATGGCCTAAAAGACCATAAAAAGACTCCGAATGCCCTAGGACTAGAGTTACAGATGGTTGTGTCACATGGGTGCTAGGAACAGAAACTGGGTCATCTACAAAAGCAAACCATGTTCTTAACCCACCTCTCCTTCTCTAAAACCCTTATGTATTGAGACGGGATCTCACGATGCCCAGGCTGGTCTCAGCTCCAAATATAGCCAAGGATGACCTTGACTCCCGATTCTCCTTCTACTTCCCAAGAATTGGGATTACAGGCATGTGTCACCCCACTGGGCTACAATCAGACTTTTATAGACATTCATATACATGCCTTTATATGGACATGTACTTTTGTTTCTCTTTTGAAAATGTATATATAGTAGCAGGCCTGGGGCACAGGGAAAGTGCAGGTTTAAGAAGTTGCTAAATGGGGGCTCACATAGATGGCCCTGCAGCTGAGAGTGCTTCTTGCTCTTCCCTGGGACCTGAGTTTGGTCCCCAAGCACTCAAGTAGGGTGAATCCCTGTTGCTTTTAATGCCAGTATCAGGAAAATCTGGTCAGCTGGGGCAGCTGTACTCACATGAGCATTCACACACACACACACACACACGCACACACACACACACACACACACACATACACACACACATACACACACAGACAAACACACACACACATACACACACAGACACACACACAGACACACACAGACAAACACACACACACACACACAAACACACACATACACACAGTCACACAGACAGGCTCCTAAAAATAAATCTTTTAAAAAAACTTTTAAAAGGTGTCAAGTGTTTCCTAATCTGTCAGGCCATCTCATGTTCCTCTGGTAGGGTACTCTACCTTACCTGCCCCGAATCTTTCTCGGTATTTAACATGACCAGTCTTGTGGACATTTAACAGGAATCTCTCTGATATTTCCCAGAAAAAGAACTGGGCTTATTTTTATTAATTGCCAACATAGACTGTCTCTCTGGAGAAACCTTGGTGCACGTATATTTTCTGTGGTGCTCTGTCTGTCTCCTTTGCATTGCTTACTGCCAAGTCCTTGCATGGTTTGGTTACTTAGACTTGTCGAAGAACGGTGAAGGACGGAAGACAGACAGATGGGCACATAGACAGAAAGCTGGGATAATGTGGTCCAGACTCACTGCTGGATAAACCTCAGCACCCTGGAAGCTCAGTCTGTTTAGTATAGAGTTGAAGAGAGGCAGGGTGACTGCATTCAGCTGAACAAGGACTGGGCTATTGTACACAGATCAAGGTGGCATGGTTTATGGGTTGCGGCTGTATCAGGCAGACAGGTTTAGCTAGTCTTGGTAGGAGTACTCTCTGTAGGGGAGCAGTCTTCCGGCTATAAATATCCAGGGACAGAACATTATGGTGGACATTTTCTGAATATACTATTAATATCCACATACAGATACTAATGGAGGGATTTGCCATTTCCCTCTGAACCTCACCCAGGGCTGGAGAAGGTTTTGACATTTTTCCATGGGTTTGGGGCTCTGGGTCCCTAAACATGGCTGTCACAAGTCAACACCACTCATTCACTCAGAACTGCACACACTTGGGGCTTCCTCCCCCCACACACAGTTTGTGTGAAGTCCATCTTTCTGGTTCTCTATGTGACTCCTGTATATCAAATATCCTGAGTTTGAATTCCCATGTATGTCTCCTCTATCCAGGAAATTTGCCTATCCGCACCCCACCCCCGCCATGCACTGAAATCTCTCTAATTCTCTGTCTCTCTCTTTTTTAAATTTATATATTTTTATTATGTGTATTGGTTTTCTGCACGCATGTATGTCTGTGTGAGGATGTTAGATCTTGGAGTTACAGACAGTTGTAAGTTGCCATGTGGGTGTTGGGAACTGAACCCAGGTCCTCTAGAAGAGTAGTCAGTGCTCTTAACCACTGAGCCATCTCTCTAGCACCCCCTCTCTAATTCTAATTTTTGGTTGCTATAAACAAAAGTCTTGTGAGCATCCATGTATGAGTCTCTAAGGGTCTCAGACCTTCATTTCTCTGGTTAATGCTTAAGAGTACAAGGCTGAGGTAACACGAAGTGATCAATGAATCATTCAAGAAGATGCCAGACTTTCTCCAGATCGATCTTGAAATTCATATAAAGTTGAGCTGCATCGTAGAATTGTACACCACTATGTAATTTAACTGTATGAACATCTCTCCTCTGTGGCTTTCTGATTTGAACGGGCCCAAGGCTCTTATCTTTATACTCTCATCCTCATACTCTGTGCAGATTCTTTTAGGAATTGTTTTTATGAAACAATGTCTTATTTATATAGTCCATACTGTCTTCCTGCCTCAGCCTCTCCAGAGCTGGAATTACAGGCATGAATCACATGTCTTCTCTCTCTCAGAGGGGAGCATAGGAAGGGAGATTCCCTTGGAGATGGTACCTGGAACCCCATGGTGCTAGCTGAGAGCTCCCCATCACTGGCTGGATCACAGCACTCCCACTTCTTTCAGATGGCTCCACTCCAGATCTTAGAAGTCTACAGAACCCTGTAATGAAGCAAGATTTGGTACATACTTATCTCTGAGGGTATCTTCCTTGGCTTTAGATCTCTCTCTCTCTCTCTCTCTCTCTCTCTCTCTCTCTCTCTCTCTCTCTCTCTCTCTCTCTCTCTCTCCCCTTTCTTTCTGACAAAGTGCCAGAGCTACAAGCCTGTGTCACTGCACCTCATAAAGGCAAGACTGAGGATCAGGAGTCTGTGGCTTTGTGCATTCTAGGTGAAGGGCCTCTGGTCACCTCAAGTATGGCTGTGAGCATGGCTCTGGCAGGCCTTGCCCATCTCCCCAATTCTCTGTGCTTTGCAAAAACCCCTTAGATTGCATTCCTAGAGCTGGCCACCAAGGCCTAGTTCCTTATTTGGCCACTTCGTCCTCCTGAGGCTGACTATCAAAGTCAAGCTATCAAAGTATTGAAGTCCAGCATTAAAAAGCCCCCCTTGGCTGCCCCATTAACACAGCCCAGTACAACTAAACACCTCATCCTAACACGAGGGAGTTCCCCTGGTACCTTTATAAACTGTCATTGTCTATGGGCCTCTTTTGTTTCCTCTCTATCCTTTATCCCCTAGGACAAATAGCCCTGAACCCTTCCATCTCCCTGTCCCTTCAAAGTGAGCTCCAGCTTCTGGGTAAATTACTTTGGGTCTCTTTTTCTCCAGTGAAAATGCCTGACCCCAGAACCTCATTCAGGTGAGGCTGGTTCTCTACCAAGGAGTCCATCTGTAGCAATCTCTTTGCTTCTTATTTTGAGACAAGATCTCACTCTGTTCTTAAGGCAGGTTTTGATTTTACTCTGTAGTTAGAGCTAGCCTTGAACAAGTCGTCCTCCTTCCCCAGGCTCCTGAGTAACTAGAATGGCAGACCTATGCCAGGAAGCCTTGCTAAATCTCTTTTGAAAGAGGAGCCATACTGTCCTCTAGTGGGGGCAGGATTGGGAGGGGAACTTCCATATAAAATGGGAGGGGGAGGGGCTAGTGGGATGCTGGCATGGAAACTGGGAAAGAGAATAACAATTGAAATGTAAATAAGAAATACCCAATTTAATTAAGATGGAGAAAAAAAGGGAAAAAAAAGAAAATAAGGAAATGAAAAGGATGAGGACAGGAGAGAAAGAAAAGAGGTAGAAGAAAAACACCAAGGGCAAGAGAAAGAAGAAGGAGGAGAAGGAATTAAAAAGAAGAAGAGGGAGAAAACAACATGCTAGAGAATTCCCCATAGTGCCCATCTATAGAATGTGTGGTGTGGCTCAGAAACACAGGAGCAGATCACAGACCTGGAGTGGATCAGCTAAAAATGAACCCACACATTAAGAGACAACTAATTGTATACAAAGATGGTGGTACAAATCTGTAGGAAAAGGTGCACCTTGGTCAAGAAATGGTGCTGGGAAAAGCAAATTTCCATATATGGGAGATTGAAGTCCCTCTGACCACACATGAAGATTATTCCAAATCAATCATGGCCACAAAGTTAAGACCTGAAATGCTTCAGAAAACACAGCACACAATAGCACATAGCCAAGGGAGCCTAAAACTGTGAAAGTCATATTCTTAAGGTGGGAAATGTTCTCAGGAAAAAAACATGAGGGCTTCCGTGAAAAAGAACAACATAACTAATCTACGCTTTAAGAACAAAATAACCAATCAGCCCTTTGACAGGTTAGGGAGAGTGTGGAGACTAAGAAAGATATCTCCAGAGTTCACCTGGCTCATGTGCTGTTCTGAGATGGTGAGGAAATAAAGAAAGAAGACAGGCCCTCCGCTCACTGCTTCTCCTGTCCACCACCCCTCTCTCTCTCTCTCTCCTTCCCTCTCCCTCAGCTTTTGATTCCCCACGCCTAGTCTAGTGGTATCTGGAATGATGGGAAGAAAAGGGGCTTTGGATAACTATGATGTTTCAGAGGAAGCAAAAAGACCAAGGTATGCAGGAAGAGGAGTGTGCCCTTCAGTTGGATCTTGATCAACTCTGCCTCCTGCATTTGTGGGAGCCTCAACCCCCACACCTGGTGCCTGTGATGGTGTAGGACTGGGAGTTGGAATGGCAGAGGAGTGGGAGTGGGGATGGCATCCCTGAGCAGTCGACAGACCCTGCCCTGCAGGCCCTCCACCCCCCACCACCACCCCAGGCAGCCAGGACTCCAGATTTGTGGAGGTCAGGGCCTCCCAGACAGCAGACCCAGCTGTGCAGAGGATCCAGCAGCCCAACACCACCAAAGGGCAGAACACAGCAAAGCTCGGAATGGACAAAGATGCAAAGCTTTGCCTTAAGGCCACCAGCAACACCAAAGCGTGCATTCCAGTGCTCACATCTGAGCGAGTGGAGGAGATCGTAGATAGCCAAGGATGATGGATTAAGGCTCTGAGGGCCAAGACCAATACCCATATTGAGACAGATGTGTGAGATGAGGAGCCAGTGTTCATGGTGACTGGGAGGCAGTAAGAAGTGTTCACAGCCTGGCAGGAAATCATCTCCGAAGTGTGGCTTTAGTGTGCCCCCTGCTCTGCCAGGCCAAGCGATGATCCCTGTATGAGCCCTACCATGTGGTGATGCTGGTAGTGTGCCCAAATTGTATCCAGCAGCAGACCAACACTTACATCATAACTTCCAGCCAGGACTAAGACCTGGTGTTTGAGGTCAACAGTGCCTGGGTAACTTGGAAAGTAGACAGCACCGCAAGGAAGGAGATAGCAAGGTACATTACGCCACACACTGGCAAGATTCTTGAGTAGAACAGGGATGGTGACTTCCTGGGTGACAATAAGATTGACTTCATGGCTGTCAGACTCCATGCAGCCCTGGATAGCCTCTACTCAGATGCCTGGCCCGTGTTTGCTCCAGGCTGTAAGCCACTCTCCACCTTCAGGCACAACAACCTGGGCTGTATATTTGAGTGTGGCATGAACTCATCTTTGAGGCCCAGCACTTAGGCTAGCAGGGCAGGGACATCAGCTAAGGTGGATATCTGTTTCCAGCAATGGTGTGGGCAGGCAGGAATTGTACTATGGAGTGAGAGGTAAGCCTGCCCACCCCCACTGCTGATGGAGTTCTTACCAGGAACTCCATCTTCACACTGGTGCACTTCTCTTCTGCCTCCTACTACTTTTCTTCAGCCAAAGCATATGCAGAACCCCCAGGTGAGCATTGATCTCCTGCCACCAATGAGGGGTCCTGGACAGGCTCACATAGATGCAGTCCAGAGAGACACAAAGAGTTTCTCTAAAGTGGGAGTAGGAAGGCCTGCATCCTCTGCTTTGAGAGAAAAGTGACAGCAGCCCTGGTGTCCAGAGGACATAATCTTGTCTGGATGGAGGGTGCAGTATGCATCTGTGAGAGGACAGACCAAGATTGTCCTGTCTGTCACATCACTGCCACACAAGCTATCTGAATATTTTTCCAAGTTCCATGTCCCTGGAAAATCGGTCTGCTCCCTAGGGTACAGCCATGGACCTGCAGGGATTGTAGCAACTACAGGGTAAGTTTCTAGGCAATAATCATCTCAGTGGGATGGAGAAGGAGAGGAATGAGTGGCTACGGGTGGGGCAAAGTCCAGAGCCTCTGGTTACACTTTGGGAGTGGGCTATAAATTTTACTAATGTTACAACTCTGATACATCAACAGACCCTTAAATCAGGAAGCAGTTAAGAGAAGCTTTTCTTTAGCTTGAAGTGGCCACCAGGACAACCTGACCTTTCCCTTCTCCCTATCTATGTGACATTAGGCATCTTCCTCTGCGCAGTAAGAACAGGGAGAATTGCTGTCTGTAGCTAGAGGTGCTCTTAGTGATCCCCAGTCATTTGGTTCTGACCTCCGATCTCGTAACGTGACCCCTTACCACAACCCACCCTTTTCCTGAGTTCCCAACAGATAAGGAGAGGGGACCTAATAAGGTTCTACGTACATCTTCTGGGAAGGAGCAGGATGTCAATCAACAAAGGGCTCACAACTCACCTGTCTCACACGGCTGGGCTAGAGATCTGAAGGAGGCTTCTCTTTTCCCTCCAACTTTTTGCTTGTCCCTTCTTCAAATTTTTTGCTGTGGACTTGCCCATTCCTTTTTTTGTCTTTGTTCTTTTTTCCTATCCCTTCTATTCCCCTTTTCTATCCAGCTGTTACGTGCAGTCCCTGGTTCCTCTTGCCTCTTCTAGCCCAGCTTTGGGCATAACATCTTCCTGGGAGAGAAGTCTAGAGAACATTTTGATAGCCCCCTTCCCAGGTTCTGATCCTGTAGTGGACAGCCCCTTCCCCACTCCTGCAAAGACTCAATTCCAATTCCTGATGGAATGTAGATTTAGATCCAGACAGTTTGAGACTGGAAACTAATAATGGGTACATAGTGGAAACTAGTATCAGGGTTCATAAAAGTTTGGAAACCAACCTTTATCTTCTGTGGGCATTATGCTGAGGGTGCAGCATGTACGTATCACAGATCACCTGCCCGAGGGAAGGGGAAGCAGATTGTAGGAAATATCCTGGATCTGGAGAGGTGTGGTTGGGAAGTGTCCCCTCCCGCTCCCTAGCAGTGGCCCACCCCTGACCTCTCTGCACCTAGCTGAACCACTATTGAATCCTGATTAAACACAAATCATTATGCTATGTCTTCCCCACTGCCTGAGGAGAGAGCTCAGCTTCTTGGTGATGGGTTACGCCAGGGCAAAGCAGGGTTGGGGTGCAGTGGAGCCTCTTCCAAGAATCAGGCATTGTGATAGGTCTAGCACCCTTTGTGCTCCTCTTGCTCATTTATGTCAGTCAGCAGCCTCCTACCCTCCTGGTTCTGCTGGCTGGGCCAGGAGCAGGTGGGAGACCAGGAGGCCAGCAGATGCTTGTATGTAATAGGGAGGGAATACTCTGAGCTCTAGCTCAGGAGTCCCACTCTTCCTGGCTGGAGAAGGGATGTGGGAGGAAGGCAGACGGAGGTCTCTCTCTTTTGCCTCTTGTCAATTAATTTACCTCTCCACAACCTCACCCTCTAAACCACCAGCCTGAGAGGGGAGATGCAGGAGGTCACAGCCATTTCACTGACAGGAATGAGTTCCAGTCAGGACCTGTCTCTCTGTATGGCTCTCTAGAGTGGGAGGTCAGAGACATAAGCTTCTCTCAGAACTGTGACAGACAGATCCCATCCACCTAGTGAACACTGAATTCCATCCTTCAATCCTCCAGCTGCAGGCCCTCCATTCTGCTTCAAATAGGTCTTAATACAGCAAGATAATAGGAACAGCCAGCTGCTTCTAATGCTTAGACATTCTAGCTCATGTTCTGTCTCTGATGACATTTCACCTGACCCTAGCACTGCAATTTTTATTTGTATGGTGCTCATGTGTGATAGTCAACTGGTCAACATCAATAGCACAAGAAATCCAAATGGAGGAAAATGTTACTGAGTTAACTCCTGTATTAATAGCCTATAGGAAGGTATAAGGGGAGTTTCTTCATCAGTGACTACTATGGGAGCATGGTGTCCCATCTGGAGATGTGCCATTAGAAGGCATCATTATCTGAGCAGGAAATTCAGGTCAGCATGCCAGTCAGCAGCTCTCCTCTGCCACTCTGTCAGCTCTCTTTCACTTCCTGCCTACAGGATCATGCCTCGTCTGAGTTCCTGCCTTGACTTCTCATCACAGATGGACAACGGTCAGGAAATAGGAGCCACATTAAATCTTGACAATGGTCAGGATATAGGAGCCACATTAAATCATTTGTGCTCCTTGTTGCTTTTGGTCATAATGTCTGTCAAATCAATGCAAAGTAACTTATGCCAGACACACATTTTTGTACACTGGTCCACATCAGGCAGTGGTTGTTTTGTGGCAGAGCAAGAAGAAAGGGAGGCTGATAGACCCTCCCCCCACTTTTAGAAAGGGTATTGTTGGGCAAAACCTTGGGGGATGGGCAAGCCCTAACTGTCAGAAACTGTAGTTTAACTTACATTGCCTACTTTACTGCCAGATATGAGGTACTCAGATACTCTGCCTTTATCTCCACAAGAGGTTTCTCACTTTGGAGCATGGAGGTCCCAAATCAAGGTTTCTCTGTGTAGCCCTGACTATCCTGGAATTCCCTCAGTACACCAGGCTGGGAAGTAACTCAGAGATCCACCTGCCTATGTTGCTGGAAGTAAAGGTGTGCACATCCACCACAAGGCTTCCTCCTGGCATTTGCAATCATTCAACTACCAAATGTGGAGGGTCTAGTGACCATGCCCAGGCACCAGGCACAGGGATAGCAGCTAATGGGAAGCAGGCCCAGTACCCAAGCGAACAAAGTTCAGAGGGGCAGGAGGAATACATTTAGACATTCTACACAGTAGAGTGATGGTCTTGCTACAGCAATCTCTCCTAAGGTGATCAGAGGAAAGGATTCCTTGGCCCCTAGCACCTAAAGTAGACAGCATGGATAGCCATAACCCCATGGGTTTGAGGGACGTGGGAAGGGAATCAGCCATGTTTGGATTCTTTTCAGAGTTAAATCCTAATGGCTCCATATTCTGTGTGCAGGCCCCAGCCTATTGGCCTCCACAGTTGAACAGTGAAGAGGCAGGAAGGACTGAGGCTGCAGTTGACCTGGCCCATGGTGAAGTCCTGCACTGGATAACAGTCACTGAGAATACCTTGGGAAGGAATATGAAGGTGTCCTGAGGAAGCAGATCTAGGAGTGCACTTTTCCTTTCTAGAAGGCTGTCAACAAAACTGAAACAGGACTCTGGAGACATTCCTGTCTCCTATGATTTAGATGATGGAAACTGAGTGTACCAAATAATGAATCTTCACTAAGAGTCTGGACAGAAGGTGGCTTCTGTACCAGGTGTCACCACACCAGTCACAGAATGCAGGGGAAACAACATCAGGTCTTTGACATCAGGCTCTAGAGAGTAAGGCTGTAAGGTCAAGTGAAAGAATGCTGACATAGGTGTACTGTCCTACCACCCAGAAACACAGCTGTGACTGAGACATTTCTAGTGCCCAAAGTTTTGATTAATGCACAGCTCCATGCCTCTGAGAAATGTGATACCTCTGTCCATGGGAGGGAGTCCTGGCTGAATTGGACAGCTCCCATAATCTGTTTTATGGGAGGCCATATGCAAGCACAGACTTAGGACAGTCATAGTGGCCTCAGAAGATGAGGGAAAGAAAACACAGTCCTCAGTACAGCTGGATCAAGATACATCCATGTGTAAGGAAGACATTTAGGATGTCTTTTCTGTGATTATGAATTTGATCCTGGCAACTTGGTAGTCCTTAATAAAACTAAAATTCTGTCTTATTTGGCCCTTTCCAAGTACCCAGAACTTCTTTTTTCCTGTTCCATGCATGGGTCATAAAAATCAACCCTTCCTTGAGGCAGAGGCTTACAGCCAGACCCTGAGGCTGTGTGACGCCTCATTGGCCTTGGTAGAGGTCACACAACAAGTGAGATTTCTGGGATGCTAGTGGTATCCTACGTCTGCTGGGCCTATAGAGGGAGGGAGGAGTATCTCAAGGAATGACAGAAAGGTGTGTTTTCCTGATTGGCTTTTGCCTCCAAACAATGGGGTGAGGACATATCACTTCTAAGGAGACATAGGCGCTCCATCATGAGTTCCACTATAGGTTTCTCCCTCAGGAGAACAATTAACCATCAAGGCAGGATGCTCCCCATTTGGAAGAAGACAGACAGAAAAGCTTTCAACATCCTCTGAGGCTTGCCCTACAACTTTCCAAAATTACTTCCCATAAAGGGATAGGGCAGTGTCCCTGAAGGAAGGAGGGAGCACTGACATCGGATCAGCCCTCCAGTTCATCATATGTTCCACAGCAAATATTCATTCATTCATTCATTCATTTATCTGTTCATTCATTGTGTCAGTCATTCTGTTTCTCTCCCACCACAATCCTTCACTCTTCCCTGAAGAAAAATGTGCCTACAATGTCCCTAGTGGCCCCTGCCCATGAACCAATTTTCCAAATAACACATTTGGTGCTTCCAGAGAACGATAGCAGGATTCTTTTGGATTTAGTTCTTTGAACTCAATTCTCTGTCATGACAGTCACAGAAACGTTGGCAGACGGCTGCCTCCCAGAGCACCCAACTGCCATGCAGTATGTTTACCTCTTCTGCACTTGAGTGGTCATGGGTTCTTTTCTTTTGTTGGGATCCCTATTCTGCAGTTGTGCATTGTTTCTCCTTCAGTGAGCCATAGACATCATTAAATTCACTAAGGTCCTATTGTGCTATACAAAGACCCTGGAAGAATTGCTAAGTGAGTCTTCACATATTACTGAGAACTTGAGAGCTTGGAATAGCTGGGACGCCTCAGGAAAGCAGACAAGATTTTCTTGCAGATTGCCCTCTCTAGACATGAGGAGACTCAAGCTGTATTGCAAGGGCAGAAGAGCAGGGCCTCCTTGTGGACACCTAGGAAGATACCAAGGTCAAAGATCCCACTGTACTCAGGGTGTGCCCAAGAGTAGTGATATTAGTCCCTGAGAATCCTTTTACATGGGTCCAGGTTTAGCCCTCATAGAGGATGACATAGGGACACTCAGGAAGAAGTACAGGGTTACACTGAAAATAAAGGGAGGAAGCCTGCCCTGAAATGCTGTCTCTTAGCACTTGTAGGACAAGAGGGAGGAGGGATTACTTAGAGTCAGTGAGTGTTTAGGACTGAGCTGGGCACTTCAACTTCTGGGTTTGAGTATAAACACAGATACTCAGAGACATTCTCTGACTTTTATGTTCATAGTCCACCATAAAGAGATCATTGACATTGCTCTACGAATTTCAAGGGAGAAAAGCAAGCATTTTTGAAGAGTAATGTACATTCTAAAAAGTGCAGGTTCTGATCAGTGTCTGGGTAGAGGTCACACAACAAATGAGATTTCTGGGTCTCCTCATTCAGCAGCCTGCTGCCCCCTTTGATCTCCTGAATCAATTATTCCTCCCATTGCATCTTCCCAATTCTCTTTTAAAGACTCCATACTGTCTCTGGACAAATCTCTATTACCATATTGTCTACTGCGTTCAGGAGGCTGCTCATACTCCAGTATGAGATGGATGTGACTTAAAATGCTATTTTAATCAGTTATGATGTGTACATGATATGCTAGGATGTAAGCCTGGGAACACTGCTTTTTCAAAGAGAATCTGTACTTTTCCCTAGCTAGAGTCTGACTTATGTCCACAATAGAAATCACTTTGTCTGTGGTAGGCTAGTTTTGTAGACTGAAGCACTTTTTAATCTCTATAGGACTCCTTCTGAGTGTGGGTGGGCTTTGTTCAGGCATCTTTTTCCCTCAGGTTTTCTCCAGGGACCAGAGGAAAATGCATTTGCAATTAGTACTCATCAGGTGACACATGAGCCGATGCCCAGGGACATCCCTCTCTGGACTACAGAGGCTGTCCTTCTCTTGGTTTTCATATGACGGGGGCTTCATTCTATCAGCACTTCAGTGCATGCTAAACTCACAAGCTACACACAGGAGGCCTGTCTCTAAACACAATTCCTAGGTGTGAAACGGTTTGCCATTTCAATCTTTGGAAGAATCAAGATGGAACTCTTTTGAACTGCAAGAGGTAAAACAACCCTGAGAGTCCTGCCTTCATTCTATCCTCTGCAGTTTGCAAACAGATTGCAAGCACCTTATTGCCAAAACGGCAAGGGATCTGCTCCTGAACTTTGCTGCGGCTCGCATAAGGGACAGCCACAGAGTGACACTGGGAGGCCTCACTGTATCTAGGGCTCCCATTCATGAGACAGCAGAAGAAAATGTTAAGCATGGAGACAGTTTTCCCCATGACATTTCTTCAGATAGGTGTGGTTCTAAACACAGCAGCCTGAACAGGCATGAACAGAATCAGTGCTTCTTAAATTAATGGGAAAAATTGAAAGAGAAAAAATTGTGGGGATAGAAATGTATGGTCATGGACAAAGTCTTTGTGAAGGCCTTCAGCCTACCCCACATTTATGGCATGATCCAGTAGTATTAAGTATGTCTCCATTATTTTCTCATACTGTCACTTCTGCACATATGATATGTGTGTAATAGAAGTCACAGCATGTGGAATGCTGAGGTGATGTGGGCTGCATAGTTCTCACTTGGAAGAGTCTGTGACTTTTCCTCACTCATATTTGGTTTCTCAATATCTTCTAGCAGATGCCTTCTCTGGGGCAACTGTCAAAATTGGTACATGAGAGGGTTTATCTGGCAAGGTAAGGGACATGGAACTTTGTTAGGATGTTGTCCTGCAGCTCACCCTGTTCCCTATACAGAGGATGTGCCCTGTTCTCTTATCCCAGAGAGCTTCCTGCCCAGACTGCACTCAACATTACCATTGCATGACTCCCTCAGGACAATGTCTGGGGCCCAGAAGGGTTCAGGTTCACAAGTTACGGCTCTAGCCTTTGGGAAGGACAAAGTCAAACACTTGATACTGCTGTCTACATAAGCAGCTGGTTTGGGCTTTGTTTGGGGGTTGGGGATAGGATTGAATGCTACTGCAGTCTCTTCAGATAGTTTCTGTTCCCTTTCCTCACACAGTTAGCAAGGTTCTTCTGCCAGGATTAATATTCATTTACTTTTTTTAAGAAAACAGATGTTCTCATGCCACAACCCTTGAAAGTTGAATTCAGAGATACTGGAGAACAACAATATCAAAACAATGTAGTAAGATGCTTCTCTGTGCCTTCCTCGCAATATATTTATGCTTTTCAGGTCCCTGCAAGGCCATGGTAGGATAATTTACAGAGTCAAGCCTTCACAGCTATACAGGAAAGCAGCATGTACTGAATGCCTAGGTTCTTCTTTCTGAAGAGGATGGCCATCAATTGAGGTTGAGTATTTTCCTTGACCTCTGCTGAGATATACAGGAAAAATCCCACCATATGGACTTGAAATTGAGCTAAAATAGGTACATAGGAATCATTTGGTTTCATGGGAAAAAAAAAAAACACGTCTCCCGGGACTATAGGGACCAAACCCCAGTCCAAAGCACAAACATATTCACAGAGTGTTTTCCTTTTTTTTTTCCACTTATAATTCCCTCATGAATGATCCATGAAAACAGGACCTGGAGAGGTGGAGAGTGTCCCTCTCAATACCTCAGCACAGTACCTGTCTTGACTGTTGCCTTCAGAGCCTTTTTCTTCCTAGTGAAAATGATCAGCACCTATGTAGGAGATTGAATTAGGTTGGTCCCCCTAGGGTCATGTGCTTCAATACAATTCCTAGTTGGGACAACAGTTTAGGAAGAATTAGGCAGTATAGTCTGGGGAAGAGCTGTGTTCCTGGCGCTGGGTTTACAGGTATCAAAAGCCCAGGCCATTCCAACTGATTCCCTCTCTGCCTCCCACTTGTGGTCCAAGTGACTCTCAGCTGTTCTGTTCACAATGGTTTTGATGATCCCAGTAGATACTCAACTTGTAAATGAGTTTAAAGCACACATTCACTTTATACGTTTGCTGCCTGGGTCCTGGTGTCTTTTTGCAGCGAATGTAAGGAACATGCAGACCTTAGTAGCTATTGCTTTAGTGGATCCAATGCACTGAAATTTACTCATTCAAAAGTCAAAGCCAGTGGATATTTTAGTGCCCTTTGCTGTTGAGTCTATACCAACATTTGGGAATGCTAAAGGCATGTTATTGTAGGGAAGGGCGATCCACTGTCCTGGACACTTGGAGTACTTATAAATCTCAACAATGAAAAGCATGAGCGGTGATCCTGCTATCAGAGGCTACAGAAATGCAGCTTATCCAAGCTGAAGCCAGTGCTGGCTGAAGCACATAGAGAACAACTGCCCGAGTAACCCCTTCTTCTAAGTGACCCCACACGCTTTCCTGAGCATGGAGCACCTGTGAAGTCAATGTTGAATAAGATAGACTCAGGTAGACTAATTCTGTGGTCTTTTGCTGATTCCACATCTGGGTTACACAGGTATTTGTTTACGTCTTCTCAGGCAATGCCACCTGGGTGCACATATAATGCTTTAATGTGAGAAGATAGAGGAATATTAATAAGAATATTTGATTTTGATCCTGGTAAACAAGCACTATTACCTTCATATATCAGTCTGCAATTTGCAAAATGTATTGATGTTTAATGTCTCAATAAACAATGTCAAGATAGTGGCAATACTTTATGTCTGGCACTATCTGCCCAAATAAAATTCTTTGACTCCTCCTCTTGCAGCAGCCCCTCCTCCATTCTGAGGTCAAAGAAGTTTCCCGCTGGAACATACTGAGTATCTAGCTGGAAAGGATTTGATGTTACTAGGACCTAGAAGAGGTTAATGGTAATAGGATGGTGTAGTGTACAATGTCAATGTTGTGATGAACACTCCCATACAAGCATACCATTTCATTTCCTACTGCGTCCTCCCTGCTTTAGAGGACCTAGGTTCTTGGAAGATATGGGTGGGTGGGGGGTTGTGGTTTATCTTCAGAGACTTTTGAAATAACAGAAAAGGAAACAGGAAACAACAGGGAAGCTCTCTCTTATGCCCATTCTGATGAGACACCCAATTTTCTGAGAGGGTGATGAAGGTTTCCTTGTCCAAGTCTTCCTTAGGCGACAGTGGAATTTCCTGTTCTGATGTGCTCATGTGTTCACAGGGGCGGACCCATCTACAGAATACAGGGCACAGGCAGTATCTGCTCCTCCTCTTGGGACAGTGTAGAGCAATGGAAAGCATGGGAGCTCTTCTTGCCCTCCTGTGCCCTGACAGAGTCAGGGCAGCAGGTCCATGCTCTCATGAGGGCTGGTAAAGGAGGAGGGCACAGTTGGGCTCACAGGCCCTTCCGTTGGGTGGAAGACAAGACATGAAGTGGTGTGCAGGAGTCGGGGTGGTGGAGCACCTGGATCCACAGGCTTGGATGAAGTCTTAGATCCATGCTCACATCTTGTGTCTGTTCTTCTAGAGTAGTTAGGGCCCCATCTTTTCCATTTACTTTTTTGGGGATTCCAGTTCCTTGACATGAAACTCCATGATTCAAAGCCTGTCCATAATGTTAGAATCTGGAGAAGTCACAGTCTTCATATTAACTTCACATTTCATTGCCCAGGAAAGTCCTTCAATGTTTTCTATGGTGGAACTCAACTTTGGGGAAAATGTGAGTGTCTGGGGATTTAGATTTCAATTTGCCAAGAGAAGTGAGTTGCAATGTTATAGGTCCCTGTGACAATATTTGTCTCTTCCATGGTGTTTACTCTCAGTGCCTGTGAACATGTGGTCAGGTAATATAAGAGCATGCCCAAACTGTCCGCATCTGCCTTTTTTGCCATCAAATGGCTCATCTAGTGTGAGGTCTACAGCATAATTCCCTTGGACCCATGCTGCCTTTTCAGGAAGATGCAAAGTCTGCATTGAGGTTCAGGTCATCTCTGTCTATTTCTCATCAACCTCTGACTCGCTGAGGATATTCTGGTGTTTTATGTTTGCATAGACAAAGTCAATGGTGTTTCAATACTTTATGACTGTCACTATTTGCACAAATGTTTTTGCCCCGTCTTCCTGCTTGGGGACTCCTCCATTATTAGTTCAAGAAGTCCCCTGCTGGAGCACACTCAGTATCTACATGGACCCCCTTTGATGTTAGTAGGCCCTAGAAGAGGCTAATGACTGTAGCATGGTATAGTGAAGAAGGTCAAGAAGTGATGCACAATCTTGTACTTGCCTAGAAACTCATGGGGTTCTGGGTCCTGCTTCTTTCATAAGATCCATATTTTTGAAAGTTATATACTAGGCTTTCATCTTCACAGACTCCTTAACACAACAGATTCTTGACAGGAAAACCCTGATACTCTTGTCTAGTCCCTTGAAGCACTCAATCCTCTGAGGGTTTACTTAGAGCTCCTTGTCTAAGAATTCCTTAGATTGCAGGGGCATTTGCTCTTCTGGTATGCTGATGTGGACTCAGTGGGTAGACACATCTCCAGAATGGAGGGCACAGGCAGTCTCTGTGCTCCTCCTCTTGGGACACTGTAATGTAGTGGCAGGCATGGAAGCACTTCTTGCCACTACTGGCCTTATTGTGTCAGGGCAGCAGGCCAATGCTCTCCTAGGGCTGGATATGGATGAGGCCAAAGTTGGGGTTACTCCCCTTTCTCTTTGGTGGAAGAAGAGAATAAAGGGATGTGCTCATGATTTGGGTGGCATAGGGCATGTAAGCCCAGTAATGACAAAAGTCTTAGATCCATGCTCAAGTGCCCTCTGTTCCTGTTCTTTTAAATTTAAATATGTCCCCCATCATTTTACTGTAGTTTTACTTGTTCAAGGATTTAATTTCCTGCAACTATAAAATTCCATACCTCAGAGCATGTCTACAGTTTGAGAATCTGGATAGGTAACAGTCGAGCTAAGTACTTCACATTTCCTCTCATTACACAAAAATGTCTCAATGTTCTCAATGGAGGGCCTCATCTCTGGGCGACCTGTAAGGATTTGGTGGATTAGGTTTCCGGTTGCCAGAAGTGAGTTGCAATGTCATAGGGCCCTGTGACAATCTATTTCTGATCTCTTTCGTGGTCCTTCCACTGAAGAAATTGGACCCTGTGGTGATATAATGGAGTAGTTGGCCCATACTCTACGCATCTGCCTCCATGCCATCCTGTGGCTCTCCTAGTGTGAGCTCTGGAGCATAAAATCCTTGGTCCAATGCTGCCATTTCAGTGAGAGGCAGTGTCTGCATTGATGGGCTGGTGAGGTCTATGAACTTTACATTATCCACTGCATCTTTGTGGATATTCTGGAATTTTATGTGTGGATGGACAGGTTGAATTTTTGTGGCAGTACTTTATTGATGCCCATAAGTGTCCAAGTATTTTCTATGATCTTCCTTCTGCAACATGCCCCCCTTCCACTCTTTGGTCAAGGACGTTTTCTTCTAGAGCATTCTCAGAAAGTAGATGGATCTGAATTGACGTTCCTAGAACCTGATAGAGGCTCTTGATATTAGAATGGAATAGTGTTTTCATAGTTTATATTTGTGACTGGATCCTTCCAATGAGATATTTGATGACCTCTATAGTTTTATAATCACTAAGGCCTGTGTTTTTATGTGGCAGGCAGGATTCATGATCTCAAATGCACCCTGGCCAATTGGAAAAAGTATCATGTACTGACTCCTGAGTTGTTTTTTCCTGTGGTGCTGGCCGTAAGGTTAGGTTTCTTGGATGACTACACTATTTAACCCTTGCTTCCCACGCCTTCTTCCTGCTCTATTAATTTTTCAATTATATATGTTCTCATCATTGAACTTTGCTCATTTGTCAGACAGGGTCCCTCAGAACTGGACATAATGTAAAGATTCTATCAGATACTCCTATCTCTACACAAATATCTCCAAGTCACTACCTGACATACCCCTACCTAACTTTGTAAGAAACTGGGGATAATTCTACCCTGATTTAATCAGACTGAATTTTCCTATCTTCTACTGTCTTTACAGTTCATCTGAATGGTTTAGAGAGATGTCAATTTTGAGATATTGGTTCTGGGCCCCAAGACTATTTTTCTTCCACTTAAGAATTTTAGATGCAGTCAAGGGATGCAATTGCTCAGAGTTACTCTATGTCCTCGGAGGAAGGCAGGTTTCGAGAGATGCCCTCTATTTGCGTAGGAACGTAATTGCAGATAGACAGTTTATGTTCAAAAAAGATGGCAGTTGACATCAGATTCCATATGTACAGGGAGGTAGGCAGTTGGAGAGAGATTCTCATTGTACAATAAAAAGGCATTTGGAGAGAAATGCCAATGTACTGATAGGATGGCAGTTGGTGTCAATATTGTATGTTCTGAAGCTCTTCTCAAACAGCTGGGCTCATCCAGAGGTCCAGTGGTGACTCTTGGATTGTTGCTAAGTTTGTCTCACCAATGGAGGCATCGACCAAGGAGATGGGAAAATACCCGTGGAGAACTGCCACATAGTAAAAGACTTACTCCCACTTTTAGGAGCTAAGTGCCCTCTGTATTCAGATATTCCTAAATTAACCCTCCTAATACACATAACCTGCTTTAGAAATCCTTCCATGTTCCTGTAGAATGTTTTCCATTAGACAGACACTGGGACCCCTGAAGACCTCAGGGAATATACAGGTCTGATTTTCCTTGCCTGAGTTTAAGGGACTCAAAATGTATTGAGTAAAGTTCACTGACAATTCTGACCACTCATTTCCAAACATTTGAATACATGAACCGACTCTTTATGGAACCATAATATAAATGATGTTCATTTTGAACCACATCCCCCCTAGGCAGGCTGGGGCCTCCCTTACTCCAGCAGAAATAGGCTTGAGGGGTTGCTGGACAAGGCAACATCTAGTGCTCCTGTTCTCCATGGGGCCAAATGGCTGCATCCTTTATGGAGCATGAGCTGAGGCCACAGTATCTCAGCTCCACGTCTCAGGTTACTGCCTTACCTACTCCACCCCAGGGTACTTTACGTAGCCTTGTTAGAACTGAGAATGGAGAGACACAACAGTAAAGAATGGCAACTGCAGACCTCAGCCCCTGTGAACAGGGCCCATTAGGAATAGAAGGGTAAACATGGTGGACAGACACAGATGGCTCAGCAGAGTGTTTACTTTCCTCCTGCCATTTCGGTCACAGTGAAGAGAAGGTGACTGAGGGAGGACAACAACAGGTGAGCTAGGGATATTTCTCAACAACAACAACAACAACAACGACAACGACAACAACAACAACAACAACAACAACAACAGCAAGTGACTTTGTGATAGGCAGAGGACTCTGAAAGTATGGCAAGGCCTGTCTGCTGAGGCTAGGGTACATGTATTGGCTCTGGCATCTTCTCAGCTGGCTGAAGAAACAGGATATGGTTAATTGAGGAGAGAACAGAGTTCATGCAAGAAAGATCCAAATCCTCCTGGACTGGGACAGGAAATAAAGCTTGAAATGTGACCATCGCTGCCTGTGATGAGACTGAAAAGACAATGAGAGCTAACTGCCCCTAGAGAGGAGAGCAGAGTATGTGTGTCTGTCTGGCAAAATGTCCAGCAGCCTTCTATGTTGGGAGAGGGGATTACTGGAAAGACAGAATAAAACTCTCAGAGACAAAGGTTACCTCTACTGGGCATATACACAAAAGTCCCCTACATATAGCAAGGACACATGTTCCACTATATTGATAAATCCCTTATTTGTAACAGCCAAGCTGGAAACAAACCAAAAGTCCCTCAGTAGCAGAATGGATGCAGAAAATGTGGTCCATTAACACAGTAGAATACTAGTCAGTTATTAAATACAATGACTTCATAAAATCTCAGGCAAATGGATGGAGCTAGAAAATATCATGCTGAGTGAGGTAACCCAGTCACAAAAAAACCCACACACTTTGTACTCACTGAATAGAGGATATTATCCAAAAAGCTCACAAGAGCCATGATAAAACCCACAGACCATATGGAGCTAAGGAGGAAGGAAGACCAGGGTGTGGATGCTTCAGTTCTGCATTGAGGAGGTTACAGGATTATTGCAGGAGGTGGAGGAATAAGGGGACCAGGGAGGGAGACAGGAGGAGGAGGAAATAAGGGGGCAATATAAGATAGTGGAGGAGATGGTAAAGAGGAAGAGAGGTTTAGGAAATAGATAAAAATATGTAACAGGGATTACAAACTGGAGATGGCCACCAGAGGGTCCCACAGACCAGGAAATGAGAGGCTCCTAGGACCCACTGAGAATGGCTTTAACCTAAATGTGCAGAGAAGAGGGACATAGATCCTGAAGAGACCACCTCCAGTATATAGGCACAGTCCCCAATGGAGGGCTGAGCCTGCCCATCTCAAAAGTATTTTACCCAGAAATGTTCCTGTCCAAAGGAAAAACAAGGACAAAAAATGGAGCAGAGACTGAAGGAAAGGTCCTCAAGGAACTTTCCTACCTGGGAATCCACACTGTGTGCAGACACCAAACCTGAAACTGTTGTCTTTGTCATGAGGCGCGTGATAACAGAATCCTGGTTTGACTGATTCTTGGGAGACCTGGTTATCAACTAAGCAATGCAGATGTGGAAGCTTGGAGCTAACCATCAGACTGAACTCAGGGACCCTGGTGGAGCAGCTGTCGCAGGGACTACAGAAGGAGAGGGTTATTGTAACCCAATAGGAAGAAAAACATTGGCCTAACTAACAACCCAGAAGCCCCTGAGTCTTAATCACTGAACAAGGTGTGTACAGGGAGAGATCCATGGCTCCAAATACCTATTTATCAGAGAAAAGAATTGACTGACAGCAAGGGGAGGGTAGCCCCTTGGTCTTCTAGAGGTTTGATTCCCCCAGCACAGGGGTAAACTTGAGAAGTGGGAGGGGGTAGGGGGGTGGGCGAGCACCTACATATAGACATAGCAGAGGGCTGTGAGGGCAGATGTGGGATGGGGCTTATGGAAGGGTAACCTGGATGTGAGATAGCATTTGACATGTGAATGAATAGAATGCTTACTAAATAAAATAAATTAAACAAAGAACAAAATGGTTAGGGCTGCTCAGTCCATACTACATGAGTTTCCAGGTTCTCCTGGACTTGACAATAGTCTATAGAATCATGGGGAACAAAGTTCCAAGCCCACAGAGACAATGCCTTATATATATTCAATATTACTTAGCATCTCAAGGCTCATCTATTCCTTTCCATTCCTTCCTCTAACATTAACAAACATTGATCCCCTCAACATGAGCTTCAAGTGTGTCCCTCATAACCTTCCATGTATCAGCAAATCAGGAAATCTGCTAGTAGACCCCGGTCTCACTTGACTCTACCAGACAGTCAGGCATTCATAAAAGAAGGCAAAATGACTTCCCACAAGGAAGATGGGTCTTACCTCAGAAAAGGCACAAAATTCCTGCTGAGACAGCATCTTGTATCGAGACAGAAAGCTAAACCAGAGCTGGGCACTATGGTAACAATCAGTCTTGGGGTATGAGATGCCCTCTTGGGTTCTGAGAATACATTCTCACCCACTAATCTGTGTCCTATCCCTTCTCCAACTTTCATGACCCCCTGGATGTCACTATGGAGTTACCACTTGGAATGGTTGCTTTAGGTTAAGGATCCAAGCCAGGGTGAAGAGCAGAATACAAAGCAAATCATGGCTTCCTACTTCTCTATATACAGAGACAGATGGAGATGTTTTCCAAATAATCTAGCAAAAGAAGACAAAGCCCAAGCAGTCCATATGGTTACTGACCCTATGGATGCCTTAGCAGGTAGAGCCCAATCCACTGAGCCCTTGCAGACATGTGGATAGAATACCTACAGGCCCAAGTCTTCAAAGAGGGTAAACTCTTCACTCAGACTCTGTTTAAAAATAGATTAGAACAAAGCCCCTGTAAGATGGCCTTCTGAGTGAGTGCAGCCCTATTGGGGTGAACCACACCAGGTGTCTGTGAATCATGGAACTGTTTCGAGGTGACAGGCACAGTAGATCTCTGGATCCAGTCTCACAACCATCTCATACTTAGAATATCCCATCAGCACCTGCTCTACCTGAGTTGTTGTCTTGGGATTTAGAACATCTGGTGGGAAAAGATTAGGTCACCCAGCAAAAGGCTTTAAAAGACAGGGTCTTATGGCTTTGACTTTTTGAAAAAAGCCTTGGTATTAACATCATGGAGGGAGCAATAGGCAATCCCCACACCAGTGGCTTATATCAACACTTCGTAGATTGAGGACCTGGGAGAATTCAAATCATGCCAAGTCAACAAGTTAGAGGATCCCTATGAAAAGCTACCAGAAGCATTGTCCTCTTAAACAGGCAGAGGCACACACACCTTTTCCTTGACAAACATGACAGCATGTCAGTCTTGTACCAGTGTGCATATACCTAGGGAGGAAGTATTCTACCTCTTCAGATCCCATGTTGCATGAGGTACAAATAAAGGGGTCTGACTTTTCCACCTGGAGCCACCAAAGAGATATTCACTGAGAAGTCCTGTTGCTCCCAAACAAGCTGAAGCTGAACTCCTAGTGTTCATCTGGATGTGCTTATCTCCAAGGTCCAGCAGCTGGAACTTAAGTGATAGGGCCTGGGAAAGAACCGAGAATGCACCTTGCTTGTCCTGGCTCAGATGTAATGATGATACAGTATCTCATGGTGGGAAAAGCAGGGTATCAGCAGAAAAAGCAACTGATTTCCCTGTGTTCATGGTCAGGAATCCCAGGCAGTGGATGGTTGAGAATCTTGTTGCTTTCACAGTTTGATGCAGCTGGAAATGCACCCCGAGGAAATGTTCCAAAAATCATGCCGTGCGGACCTTATGTTCCTTAGAGAAAAACATCTCAAAAACACTCACAGATACTTGCCCAAATGTTTGCACCTAAGCGCCTGTCACAGTCACAAAGAAGGTTGATTTCTGGGAAGGTAAGGAGCCCATAGAAAGAAGTACTTTACGTTCAGAAAGTTCATTGTTTGATCAAGACAAATGCTGACCAAAAAAGGAGCTGGGAGGACACAGAGCACAGAGCTTGGAAACTGCGTGTGTTTGTTTGTACTTGCATGGCAAATGGAGGGGCACTATTGGAGGTGTGTGCTTGTTTGAATATGTGTGTCACTGTATGCATGTGTTTGGAGATTCTCCTCCTATCTGCCTGGAAGGAGTTTTCCGTTTGCCTTTGGAGCATGATGTACAACACTCAGCACCTCAACTGCGCTGCCTGTCTAGAAGCTGCCTAACTTCCCACCATAATGATTTGGATGGAAACTCACAACCATTGAGCCAGCCACAAGAAAATATTGTACATGACAAGGCAGTAATATATTACCTTTGTCATGGCGTGTTTTCACAGTAGTAGAAATTCTAACAGAAATTGCAGGGGAAGTAAGCATCATCTCTTTCCAAGGGAAGAAATTATTGAGAGATGCAGAGTGGATCACAAGTAGAAGGCTGCTCTGTCGCTCTCTCTCCTTTGCACACAGTTGGGGGACTGGCAGACCTGAGTAGCTCACACTGAAAAATACCAGGAAACTCCCCAGTGCATCCAAGTAGGGAGAAGACAGGGCTGAGGAGAGCAAGGAGATGCTGCCAACGCAAGCAAGAGGAAAAGTAGAAAGGAGAAGCCAAAATCGAAGACAGAAGAAGCAATGAAAGGAATGGAAAAGACTTGTTCCTCCAGAGCAAAAGCAGTGAAAGAGAAAGGGCCTTCTGAAGTTGATGTGTGTTCTGCTAAATCCAACAAGGCCAAGAAGGAGGATGAGCCTCAAGACCACAATGCTTGTAAAAGCAAAACATCCCAGAAGAAAAGGAGTCCCTTGAGAAGAAAACAGCCAATGGGAAAAAAACAGAGATAAAAACCAGGAAGTTTCTGAAGCAGAGGCAGACATGCCCAAGCCCAAGGAGAAGAAAGGGAAAGAAGTTAATGAGACAAGGGAGAGAAGAGCCCAGGCTCAAGAATGTCCTCTCCCATTCCGAACCAAACTCCAACTCCAGGGATGCTCCTGGGGAAGAAAATAGTAATGAGATAGAAAAGGAAATACTCATGGAGAAGAAAGGATTCTCTCTAATTTTCCCATACCCGAAGAGACCGTCAAGCTTCTCAAAGCTCAAAGCTTGAGGGGTTTACTTCCCGTTTTTTCTAAAAACCAAGACATTCCATCATGTATACAGTGAGACAGACTTCATTGCCCAGGCATGGACAGTAAGCAGGAAGACCTTCTCCTTTGCCGTCCCTTTGATTGGGTAACTTAAAGGTGGACTTCAAGAGAGGAAGAGAGGCCAAGCCAATCAGATACTAGTGCTGCACCTACAAGAGAATTAGCAAATCAAATGAGCAAAGACTTCAGTGACATCGATAAAAGCTATCAGTGTTTTTTTATGGTGAAACTCCCTATGGTGGTAAACGAGAACAAGTGCAGAGTGGGATTGATATCCTGGTTGGGACCCTAGCTCATATTGAGGATCACTTGCAGAATGGCAAGCTAGATCTCACCAAACTTTAACATGTTGTCCTGGATGAAGATGACCAGATGTTAGATACTGGTTTTGAAGATCAGGTGGAAGAAATTTTATGTATAGCATACAATAACGATTCTGAAGGCAACCCGCAAACATTGCTTTTTCTCTGCAACATGGTCTCATTGGGTATTTAATGTTGCTAAAAATATACAAAACCTACGTATGAACGGGTGGACCTGATTGGGAAAAGACTCAGAAAGCAGCCTTAACTGTGGAGCACAGGAGACAGAGAGGACAGTGGTGAGTGGGGATGTGTTCCAAGGCTACAGTGGTCCTCAAGGGGACATGTTCAACTTCTGTGAATCCACGAATAGTGGCAGGAGCTGTCACAAAACACATGCATAAAGCAGGAATGCCCAGTCCTTACATGGGGACATTCTGCAGAAGCAAAAGGAAATCACCCTGAAAGGTGCTGAAATGGCAGTTTTGTGGGTTTACTGGCTGCAAGTGGGTTAGACATCCTGAGGGTGACCTGGTTGTTCATAGATGTACACCAATGGAAATGGAGTCTTTGATCTTTCAAGAAGAACAGGCAGAGCTGGAAGGATAGGGGTTTGAACTGCTTTTACCAAAGAAGAGTACCAGTTACCCCAGGTGGAGCGGAAAGCCAGCACTAAATTTGAATGAATAGGTTTTCCTTCTGAAACAAATAATGAAAGCCTCCAGCAAAGATGCCATCAGACTATTGGACTCTGTGCCCCCACTGCCGTTGGCCATTTCAAGCGGTCAGCTGAGATGCTGACTGAGGAGAAAGGAGCTGTAGAGACCTGGCAGCTGCTCTATCTCCACAGATCAGGGGCCACATCGGTCGACCAGTGCTCCCTGATCCACTGCCCAGCAGCCTTTGAGACCATGATACTGCAGTGCTTTGTTGAGATGTCCAACTGAGCTACACTTGGAAGGAACTCGAGGAGCAGCTAGGCAAGAACATCGATGCCAAAATGAAGGGGATGGTCTTCCTCAAAGGAAAACCGGAAGTTTGTTTTGATGTCTGCACTGAAGCAGACACAGAAACATAGGTGAAGTGGCATGGTTGGAGATGCTGGCAGCTCACCATGGCCACTGAGGAGCCAGAGCTGAAAGGACCCCCAGAAGGATATCAAGGGGGCAGGGGCAGCAGATGGCAGCCATGGTGATTTCATGGGACAGCAGGGTGGAAGCAGGAACTTCCTGGATCAGGGCAGGGACAGCAAGGAGGAAGTAGAAACTTCAGAGGACAATGACCAAGAGGTGACAACAAAAGGTACCAGATCCACAATCAAAGGCCAGAAGTGGAGTTTATAGTAAAGTATTGGGTCAGTGAGTAGAGCCAAGAAGAAACTCTTCACAATGGGCACCCCAGGGTCCCTCCTGCTCTCAAAGTCCCCAGTGCTTCATTCCTTTTAGATGATTTACCAGCTCCCCTTCCTTGCAGAGAGGCTTCTGACCTGTCTGAGTAACCGTCATTCTGTCTTCCTTTTGGAAAGAAGTAGGAATGGATGAATGAATGAATGAATGAATGAATGAATGAATGAATGAATGCATACATAATGTGAGGAGGACAAAATAATCGATCAGATATTGGACCCTCAATGCACTTCCCAAGTGCTACTCCTCTAACCAGAGCCTCAGGAGCCAATAGAGCATCTGGAGAGGTGATCAAAGTCTCTCTTAGGTTACAGCTTTTTTTTTCTTTTTTTCAGAGCTGGGGACTGAACCCAGGGCCTTGCACTTCCTATGCAAGCACTCTACCACTGAGCTAAATCCCCAACACCAGGTTGAAGCTTTAATGCACTTCCCTGTGCAGCACAGTACTGCCTGTAATTGCTAAACAGTAAATACTGACTCTTTGATCTGCTGAAAGAAGCTCAGAGAGGCTAGTTTCCTTTTCACAAGAATGGAAAGTTCCCTGAGGCCCAGAGTGGAGACACTATGGTTTACAGCCTTGTCTGTTTGGTGCATTTCATGCTGTGACCTCACAAAGAACCACTGTGATGTAAGAATGAGTGTCCTCTGTATAAGACAGTGGGCCAGCCTGTTGAATTTGTCCATAAGGACCAGGGAGCAGGTTAACGTTGACCTGTGGGACTCCTTGATAGCTGTGTATTTTGTTAGTTGACTGGTTATTGTAACTCACAACCTGTGTTCACCAGATCACAGGGATGGACATCACTTCTATTAAGAAGACTTTGGGCAGTCAGTATAGGGTGGCATTCTTTCTTGGCCAGGGTTCATATGGCAGTGTGAAATTGGCCTGGCACCGGAGAACACAGGCCCTGGTTGCCATCAAAACGGTAGAGATCAGCAAGAACACCATCAGGGCAATCCTGTCCGAAATGACCACTTTGGAGTTACTGCACCATCCAAATATAATTTCCCTCTTCCAGATCCTGGTTACAGCGAACCAGATTCATTTTATTTTACAATATGCTCCAGGAGGCAACTTAGTACAACTAATAAGTGAGGAGGGCCCATTGCCAGAAGAAAAGGCTAAGAAAATGTTCGGACAGATCGTATCTGCCATAAGACATTGTCATAGTCTGGACATTGTCCATCGCGACATCAAGCCACAGAATATACTGATAGATGGAGAGGGCAATGTTAAGCTGATCGACTTTGGCCTGGCAGTCAAATGCAGACCTGGTACATTACTGAGTAGGCACTGTGGAACCAGGGGCTTTAATGCCCCTGAACTGGTATTACGGCAGCCATATGATGGCAAGAGTTCTGATGTGTGGAGTTTGGGCGTACTCCTATATTTCATCACCACTGGCTACTTTCCCTTCAGAGGAAACACCATCGATGAGATTGAGCAAAAGATTACAACGGGGACCTATACCGTTCCACATCACCTGTCTGGGCAACTCGAAAACCTGATACATCAAATCTTCACGGTTTCACCAGAAATGAGGCCCTCTATAGAGGAAATTGAAAATCACCCATGGATCAAGAAATGTGAGTTAAAAACCCCGCCCATGTCTGACCCAGATTACAAAATTATAGAAATGCTGTGTGGCATGGGGTATAATGCCAAGGACATCTTGGAATCCCTCCAAAAGAAAAGATACGATGAGCCAATGGGGGCATATTTGAGCTTAAAAAATCACGTAAGCGAAGGGTATGATCTTGCATCTATCACTCCAACCAAGCCTGGGGATCCGTGCCCTCCGCCACCCCCATCACCAGCACATCCCTCTGTCTTTGGCCTTCCTCTCAGGAGAAGGGCCAGTGAGCCCAACTTTGGCCTCCTCCACAGACAGCCCTCAAGGGAACAGAATCCTCTTGACCTCATTCTATCAGGACTCAATATGGGCAGGTGTGTCTCCATGCCTCCTATTGCGGTATACTATCCTAAGAAGCAGAGAAGCACTTCTACCCGTGCCCTCCACTCAAGACCTGTAGCTTCCCCATGCGTCTACAACAACATGTTGGGAGTTGAAATAATCCTGCCACATAAGCAGGACATTGAGATGAATACATCATCTCCCCCTCAGACGATGGGATGGTTTAAGAGACTCCGCAAAGGAATCGGGGACTGTTTTTCAAGACTTTGCTGCTTCCCAAGGGCTCCAAAGAAAAAAACCCAGCATAGATCCTCCAAGAGAGTGGCCCCCCTGAAAAAGGCAGCAAGCAGTACCATATAAAAGGGTAAGCTAATGTGGGAGGGTGCATCTCCACTCTGAATTTTATTGTCTCTGTCTTTATTCATGTATTCTCACTGGAAATATCAGAAGAGTATACATGGGGTCTCTTGGGTTGGGGAGAAGTATGTCTACTCCAGCTGGATAAAACCCTGCTCATTTCCGTACCATCTGAGGAAGAAATATTTTTGGAGAATGCCTAGGTGGTGCTGATGTAACCGAACTAGCAATAATCAGCAAGTGAGTATGGGTACAGCCAGTCTGAAAGGCGGCATATAAGGCTGTTCTCTATGGGGAACATATTCAGATAGAGACTCTGCTTAGGGACCTAGTGCCTGGCAGAGTGACAGTGGTCAAAGTACTAAGGGGCCACCTCCATGTCTCCCTACAATTGAACTGGACAGGCGGAGTATACTGAGTCCTGTGAGGTCTGACAATGCTGCTTGAATGAATACATTGGGATTCAGCTGTGGATACCCAGTTCTTATGTATCCTGCATGCAGCAGAGAGGGGTCAGTGTCACTAGAAGTTCCAATCTGGCATTCAGAGACTGGTCGTACAGTGTCATGCTAGTCTTACTTACCATCTACTAACCAGGGCTGAATAGCTCCTAGAGGATCTTTCTTGCTACCAGGCTCAAGGCAACTAAACCTCAAAATGAATGTCCCAGGACACTGACCCGTGGGCTCCTAGGTTTCTTTCCCTCCCATCATTTGCTATGCTACCAACAAGGAGACCTATGTTCCCTGTGAGTACAGCAAATGCCTGCTCCATAGTTCACAAGGAGCAGAAATGGGAAGTTTCAGTCCACAACTCTGTTCTTGCTGCTTTCCCTAAGCTGCAGTGCATGTGCTGGCTTGGTCAGCTCCTGATCAGGCCACTGGGCATTCAAAGTGACATCTATTCACGTTCCTACACGTGCTACATAGCTAGGACACTCCTTCCCAGTCTTTCATACAAACCAAACTCACTGAGGTCTCACTCTAAAGCTCGAATTTCTTTGAACTAGCCATCCTCTTGAGAATCTACTGTAGTAGGCTTGGGGCACTGTATGCAGCAGACAGCAGCAGACTTGAGGGACATGGGAAGTGGGCTTCAGGTGTGAGAGCTTAAGTGCCTCCAGGATGTGATCGTGAACCACATTTCAAAAGTGCTCCAGCTTTGGAAAGTCCAGACTTCTGTCTACCATGTCTAGTATGAGTCTCAGTGCTGGGCTGAAGGATCCCACACGGAGATTTAGAGAATAATACACAGTGCTTCTATCATGGAGATCACCCGGCTTGTGTGACATGCTCTTCTGTGGGAAGGATAAGAGTAGGCACCCAGCGCATCTCTCTCACTGTGTCCAAGAAAGATGCAAAAGTTGTGAGTGAACCTCAAAGCGGCTAAGCCTGGGAAACTAGAAGGGTTGCTCCCTAAGCATTTGCCATCTTTCTGACACTCAGTCCTCTTCCACATCTGAAGAGCCTGGAGCTGGGACTCTCCTCATTTGTCAGAGGTTAGCCTCATGACATATGTCCCTGCATTTCCATGGGATTTTGTTGGCAGGATGTGGGTTCTTCGTCATGGTTAGGGTTCAGTGTCCTAGCCATCCAGCTTGCTCTTTGCATTCTGGGCAGAGCATGTTCAAGTTCTTCCCCTACAGCATCTGTGTGTCCAGTTCATTGCTAGAGTTAAGTCTTCTTTCATAGGCCTCACGTCATTCTTTCCTAACTGGAACAAGTCTTCCAGTGTCAAAATGAGATCTGAGATTCAATCCTGTGCTCTAGGTTTACTCTGTGTCATGCTATGATCAGTTATCCAGTCAGAAGTCATTGAATAAAAATGTGCTCTGTCCCAAGCCTTCACTCACTCCTGGGTCCAGGGATCTTTAGGCCTGAAGACCTATCTGTCCCCAAGCAGCAGATAACCTGGCAGAATCCAGGAAATCAGGAAGACAAAAATGATGGTGTAGTTCTGCATGCAAACAACTAACTTGGTAAGAGACAAAAGAGTATGCATGGTAGTCCAGGGCATCAGAAGAGACACTTTTGTGAGAGTTACAGCAGGAGAGACCCTGGAAGAAAATAATAGAAGGCACAGAGGGCCATGGCGGAAGCTGTGTGACCTACAGCCAGCATCAATCTCTGTATATGTTGCATATGATGTTGTCTTTTTCTGATACTGCAGTGTTTTGAGTCACTTAAGAATAAACTGTAAGTTTCTCCTTTAGGTGAAAACTCCTGAAATTCCTCTTGACTTTCAGGCTCTCTCAGTCTTGAAGGTCCACACATGGAAAAGACCTGAGGGGTGCACTCTCCTGAGTCCTGAGGATTGGAAAGGTCAAGATAGTGAAGAGAACAGTGGGAAGGAACAGAGTCAAATAGAAATGGGGCTCATGGTGGCATCCCAGAGTCTAGAGGCCCCGACCTTCCTTCACATGCACCTGTAGGCGTTTCAAACTCAGTGGTGGTTTTAAGTAAAAAGTGTCACCAGGCACCTCTATGGATCTGTGTGTGTGTGTGTGTGTGTGTGTGTGTGTGTGTGTGTGTGTGTGTGTGTGTTCATGCTTCCTATCCAAATCAAAGGCTCCATAACCTCGAGACAACATTTTCAGTGTCATAGGAATATCTTTCTACTCTAAAATATAGCTGAAAAGCGGCCCAGTTATACTGACTTGGCTTTTTCTCTCATGTTTCACCATCTATCCCTGGTCTCCTTAGATTTCTCCAGCTGAGAATTTTCAGTAAGTTAGGAAGCTACTATGAGTCTTCTGGGATTAGGCTGCCCTGAGCTGGAGCCACAGTCCAACAAGTGTTCACCAAATGTTTTTGTCTTCATTGCTGCCAGGAACAGAGAGCAGTGGGTCTTGCTTGGCTCTGGAGGAAACTGTTGTGTAATTTAAAACTGATGTATGTAAATATAATGAGGGAAGTCATAGTAACTGAAGGTAGATATTTAGAGGCAGAAACAAGAATAGAGGTCATGACTGGTACTCTTTACTGGCTTCTTCACAATGATTTCCTTGACCTCTTTCCTACTGCCAGATGAGCTACCATCCATACATCCCTACATACTTAGTCATTAATCAAGAAAAGGTACTATAAATGCAGTGGACAATTAGGCAGTGGCATAATGTAAACAAATATTTCCATCCCAATGGCCTAAAGTTGACCAAATTTCCAGGAAAGTGTCCAACCCATATGGGGAGGGGCAATCCCTTTCTGGCATGTCAGTCACATCAGGGTGTGCACTTTTCCTGTCACTTGGATCTGTAGAAAACTTGAATTTGTCTTATGTCACACTTTCACTCGGGTATCTATTAGGTGTCTCAGCCACTCACCATCTCCTCATCAATTCTATCCTCCATTTGTTTAAGTTCTAGGATTTGTAGCTGCTGTGTTTATCTGCAGATGATGGTCAATAGAATCCCTCTGGAACCTAAATTCAGACAGTACATAGAGTGTCTGCACTCTCTGTATCCCAGAGTCAGCATGAGACAAAGCCCAACAACACATGTGAACTCTTCCCTCTCACCCTAAAGGACATGGTGATCCATTAGCTTCCTGATACACAACATCCTGACATCCAGCAGTCAATGGCCTTAGCAGTTCTTAATGGCCTCTGGCTCTCTCAAGTGCAGACTTTAGTCATTAAGGAAAAGGGAAAGGATCCATAACTTCTCCCTTCTCTGTACTTGCTCTAGTGTCCTTCCCTCCTGAGTGCTTTCGCAGTTCCTCTAGTTATAATCTACAAAGGGAGGTCTCATTCAGTCGGAGGTTCTGAGAAATGATTATTCTGTCATTGTCCTGGAAACCTGGGTTTCAGTCCCCCTCACAACTAATTTCTTTCCCTCCTTCAGCTTCCCTCCTGCAGATAATGGTGCATTTGAGGCCAGGATAGTCATGGATTCCTGAGTACAAGGACAGTGGCTCATTGTTGCTAAGGATCCCAACTCAAATTACCAACACTGGACTGAAAACACAAACTAAGCATTGTGACGTGTAAGGCTCTCAGGAGAAGCCAGATCCCAGTGGCATTAGTGTGACAAACAAGCTGTGCCCAAGGAGCTGACACTCTGGCAGAGTCCAGGACATCCAGGAAGACAGAGGTGGTGAGGTAAGTCTGCATCAAAACAGGTAAAAACAGTAATAAAACTGTCAGTTCCCATCCTTGTACAGGTTATTGGGAAACACTGTCCCTGAGAAGACAGCTCTGTCGAGCTGAGCCTGGAGAGAAAGAAGGCATGAGAAGGAAGGCAATGGCAGTCATGTGACAGGCAGCCATCATGAATGACTGGACCTGACGAGTGTCTGTGATACTGTGATAGATATTTATGGACACCCTAAAAGGAAATTTATTGTGTTTCACCTCTTAGTGAAATGCTGTTCTCCACGCAGATCACAGACCCTGGGAGTGTTGGGTATTGCTACCTGCCAAAGGCCTGAAGTGTGCACTACTGTTGTGCTGGTGGTGGGATTGTCAGAAGATGAGGAGGCCATCCTGATAGAGACAGTGTAGGAATCCCAGAAACAACAGGCCATGTTGCTGCACGTGGCTAACCATCGTTGATTTTGCATGTCAGTTTCTAAGCTGGTAAGGAGTGCAGATAAAAACTGTCACCAGAGGTAATCCTGAACCTTGGTTGTACACCAGCACTGTAGTTGGCTTTATCTCCCATGCAGACACTCAGTCTCCCTCAGCACACCCTCTTACTGTCCAGGAATTTTCTTAGCTATACAAATAACACACTGTGTTGTTACAGGTCGAATGACCTAGCTCAATCCTCTGTTCTCTTACATTCTGTCCCTGTCCTCTTTTTAGATATCACCAACTATGACTCTGACATACAATGAAGCAGTCGAGGGCCATGAGGCTTTTCTGACTGAGGCAACACAGCCTGGAGCCCAAATCCCGAGGCTGTGCACCAAAGTCCTTCCGTTTGTCACTGGTGAGCAGAGTCTGACCTGAAAGTCTGGACCTGATCTCTCAGTGAAGGCAAAACCACTTGACCTCTGATTTTGAACTGCAATTGTAGCTAATGCTGCTATTGATTTAAAAATCTAGTTCAATATGTGAAAAAATACACTCTTCAATCTCCTGGAACATTCTGTCTCAGAGAGGACCATGTCTACACGTCAAAGGAAAGACCAGGTGAGGAAGATGGGGAGGTCCCATGTGGATTTCTCACTATGTGATTGATCTCAACCCACTTCCCAAAGTTCCTTTAGTTCCAGCATCAAATTAGTAGGCCTAGGATGAATAGAGCCCTGAAGTGCTGATAGAGACTGAGGGCTCCCTGGGTGGCGTGTCCCATGAAGAGACCCTTCAGGATCTTTGGTGTGGGCAGATTTCTCCTCACTCTTTGAACATCATAGGTTATGAATGCTCTCCCTGAACACTCCGATATTCACTGGTCAGTTTACAGTCCTGCCTACCACTTCAGGAACGTTCTCCCACTCTGATTGACTTCTGGGATCCAGCTTCCTTTTCTATAGAGGGTGCTTAGTGCTGTAAAACGGGAATCTGACTAACACAGTGTGTTGAATAGCTGGCCTTCTGTAATGCCTAGAAGCAGCACAAGATGGGGCTAATGGATCCAGTCATCCCTGTATCCTTCAGCACCATAGAATTTGTGATTAGTTATCAGCACAGAAAACCACTTTTCTTTGATTCTATCTTTTCTAATTCTTTTCTAAATACTAGAACTAAATACTCAATACCAGAACTGACCTGATTGTGTAGGAACATGGGAATATCCTCTAAAGTTCTACCATCTACACACCCTCTGCTGTCCTCTACTTCTGGGCACTTGATCCCTGTGACTGTCTTCCTGGGATGTTCACCCTCTCGTCTATTTACACATCTTCTCTCCAGAGTCTCAGTATAGTGTCATTATGTGAAGAAGCTATGGATGCATCATGACCAACGTAGTGGGGACTCTGTCCTTATCATCCCATGGTATTCCATACTCTCAATTGTCACTTGCAGATCCTGGTGCTTTCCCACAAGAAGTTGCTCAATGTGGCTACCAGGCAGGCCAAACAAAAGCCTCTGTCTGCAGACAGGAGGGCACCAACAATGTGTCAAGCAACCTCATCTGCATCGTCACAAGCATCTGCAGTGTGGATATCTGGTCAACATGGTATGGCCCCTCCCTTCCCTGGCTGCCACCATCAAGTGTCATATAGGTCATCCATTTCAGTGCCAAGACCTAGAGTTCTTCTGCTGGTTAGGGCTTGGAAAAGGTCCAAGTGCAAATGTGATGGCGTTTTGTGTTATTGGTTATTCCTTAAATGTGGGAAATCTGTGTATCCAGCTGTTACAAACTGCCTTCTTCTCTTGGTTTTCTTAGAATATGAATGGAGATCAGACATTCATAGAGAGTGAAGCCATGTCCACCTGGTCCTACCGAGCAAGAGTTGGTAGCTACAGTTTGATAAATTTGACTAAGAGAACCAACAGATAACTTCCACTGTTGTCTGAGTTGTTGTTTTTTAGTGTCAGTGTGATTATCTGAAACAAAATATTTTTAGTTTCATTTCAATCCAGTGACTTAACACTTCCTGGTATACTGCATTAGCACAGTGTAGCTAAGGCACTACAAAGGGGCTACCCATGTTCTATCCACAGGCAGGAGTGTGAGAAATTAATGCATGCATGTATTCTTGCTTGCTAGTGTTCATCTAAAGGCCTCTGCTCTTATGAAGTCTTTCCCAAAGACTAGGGAGTGGCACTGCTAAAATTCTTGTTACTTCCCATGTCATTTAAGATCATAAAATCGATTCTCTACAGACTTGCTCACAGGAGAAGGATCATCTAGAGGATTCCTTTGTGAAGACTCTCCCTCCAGGTCACATTTCCTGTACTAATTGACAGTTATAATTAAAGATCATGAATTTCTCCCAGTGGCCACCTCGCCGCTCAACATTGAAAACTGTCAGACTTGTGACTAGAGGCTTTAGCTTCTCATTTTACCTAGGGTCAAAGCTGATATCTTGTAGAGTGTCCTTTCTGGCCTTCTCAGTTTCTCCCCATATTATACCTGACAGTGTTTCCATTCAGCCATCAGCTCAACACTATGATGTATGTACTGTATCATTGACTAGTACTTTCTAGGCAGAGATAAAAATTTCACAGCAGACTTGTTGGCCTTCAGGTTGATCTTTTTCTTTTTCTGTTTCCTCTTCCAGGTCTTTTGACAGTTGTGGAGCCCCTCTCACCAATAAAGGTTAGCAACTTGTCGGGCTTTCATGGCATTTATGGCAGTTAGATTGTGCTTCTTAGACTAAGTCCAAATCAGTGCTGCTAGGTATGTATGATGCTTATATACTTTACCCTAATTTAAACAGATGGTGTGGGCACTGAGAACATGTAGCCCTGCAAAGCATTTTAAATTATTTACATATTTTCTCATTTACCTATTCACTCTCCCCTACATTCTGTCTGTAGTCTGTCTCTTCTATCTCTTCTCTGGTTTTTATATCTTTTGTTCCGTCTTTTTCTCATTCTTGGCATCTGTTTCTGACTCTCTCCTGTTCTCTTTCTTACTGCCTAACTCCCGCTTTGTCTATCAATCTGTCTCTCCCTTGCTCAATCTCTATCTCTTTCTCTGTCTCTCTCCTCCTTTCTCTCTCTCTCTCTCTCTCTCTCTCTCTCTCTCTCTCTCTCTCTCTCTCTGTGTGTGTGTGTGTGTGTGTGTGTGTGTGTGTGTGTGTGTGTGTGTGTCCATGCATGTGGGGGCAGGTAGCATGTATATTTCCTGGAGAGCCTGTGAAGGTCAAAGTTTAACTCAAGTGAGGTCTTTCTCAAACTCATAAAGGACCTAGTAACTGAACTCTACTACCTATTATTGGAAAAGCTTTTGTAGGTGAAGAACCTGAAGGATCTGAGGCTGTGCCAGTACATGCTGGAGAAATACTTGACTGGACTCGGGAGTAGGAGCCTAGACATTGGCCCACAGAAGTGCTGTTCTCCTTCTTTGGATACCCGTCACAACAACACAATCTTCTCTGTCTACTGGAGTTGTCTTGGTTGTAGATTTGGAGATCCTCAATATCCCAGCTTAGTTCTCTAATGTTAAGTCATATCGACTCTTAGCATAGTACTTTATTTGCCACTGTTCTTTCTACCTTTATTTTGCCAGAATTTTCTATGGGTAAGTTATTCCATCTATAACACTTTATGATGTGTAAGCCCACACGAAGGTACCCAGAGCCCCTACACAATGTGCTCTTATTTACCTGTGAGAAGTCCAAGCCAGTAACCCCAATCTTAACTCAGTGGTGAGAAGGAATTTAAAACTTAGAACAGGACTTGTTTTCATTCCTTTCTTGTTAGTATCATTCACAACTTCTGTAGAAGTTGGGAGTCCAGAAAGCAAAGGGCGGGATTTTCTCACATGATCTTGACCCATGTTGGGTTTTTGTCTTCCATCTCCACCTTTAACATTTAATATACCACATCTCTCCAAAGGTCATGCCTATTCTAGTGTGCTGCACTCAGTGAAGAAGTTGGAGGAAGTGTCAAAAGAGTGAAGGCCAAGCTCTGACTGTGACAGAGAGTTTGAGATGGACAAATGATGCCTTGAAAAACACGTGACTTTTCGCTGTGACCTCCATCTACTGTAAATAACCAACAACCTGTTCAAGGATCAATGTGCCTCTGAGATGAGGACAACAAGGTAGAAGGGAGTCCACAGAAGGAAACGGGTCTGAGGGCTAACACCATAACGCTTCCAATTCTGTCTTCTAGGCATCACTAAGAAATCTATATAGTCCTACCTCCCAGAAGATGAGTGAAGGTGTTACAGTTAGGATGACTGTTGACATGAGGCTCTCAGAGGTTCACCACAAATCGGAAGGACAAGATTGAGATTGCCATTCTTACGGTCTTTCCATAGTCTCCCCTTGCAATTAGAATTGACCATCACTGGGGACCTCATCTATTAGATGAAGGTAAGATGATCATCTTAGGAAACCTAGTCTTTGCTGCTGAGATACTGGGATTCCAAACAACTCTGAGAGGAGAGGGTACAAAGTGGAGCTCAGTTCTGCCTCTCATACCACACATAGCTGATGTCCTGGGGTTCTGTTCTCAGGAGGCATGGAGGACATGTATCTATTTCATGAAAAAGAAACTGTTACGAGCAGTCTGAGGTCCCTGTACTTAGAGCAGAGTCTTTGATTGTACCACATCCTAAGCAAGAGAGGTTGGAGACATTTTTGCAAATGACAAGAGCCACCACTCTCCCTGCAACTGTTGTAAGGGATGTTCCCTGTACATCTTTATCCTATGTGATGCAGGTGTGAGTTAGATACTCTGACTAGAATAACAACTCAATGATTCTAAATTATTGATATATGGAAGGACAGGGTATTGGTTGTGTCTTGGTAAATGTACCCATGTCTGTCCATGACTGAGTTAAGTAATACACTGTGTCCTTGTGTGAAGGGGAAACCAAGGCCCTTCTGAGGTCTCTCCTGACAGTGACTGCCCCAACAACAGAGAAACTCATCAAGTTTCTCAGGATCTTTCCTTCCTCCTGGCTTATTTTGAAAACAGTCTCCTCCCCAGACACACCCATTTCAGTCATTCTCACAGCCATGACCTTGACACAGTCTCGATATCTTCCAACTCATAGCACTCTCTTTGTGTAACATGGAAAGTTCTTGGTCATGCCCAGTGTCCTAACAATTCTAGAGTAAGCCTGCTTTACTGCACATTTAGACTTGTCACAGCAGGCTTCATTCTTGTGTAAAATGGGCAGATGTCGGCCATGCCCTGTTTCCTAACAACTCTAGAATGAGCCCACTTCACTTCACAACTAGGCCTGTCACAGCAGGCTTTACTGTGAGCCATGTGGACATCTTCTTCCTTCTGTATGGTTTCCCTGTATAGTAGACAAGGGAATGATATCTCAGGATATCCCTCCACCATGTTAGTCTTCACAGCTTCTCCGTCATGTCCTTGGCCTTTTGAGGTGAGCCAAAGCAGCAATTCCATCCATTGCAAAAGGCAGTAACTCATACCCCATTCTTTCCAGACATGGCCCAGATCTCACCTCCAAACTATTTACAGCACTTAATCCATCTCTCAATTCTCTGAGGTCCAGATGATGAGCTGGCACTTGAAGGGAATGCAGAGGTGACATATCCTCTCATGATGATCCTCAGAGAATTTAGCTATTAAGACCAAAATAGAGGGAGACCATGACTGCAAGCTGACCTTTGTGAGCAACATATCCTCTCAGGACATGAAGCATTGACATTGGGATGTCTCTAAAGAGGCAATGGCCCATACTCTTCATAGCAGAGGCTTCTGTCTATTTAAAACTCGAGGGAGAAGTGGGCTCCTTCTCCCATAGATGTGAGCAGGGTTGTCAATTTCTTCTGTCCCAACACGGATCCGTGGATCACATATCTGATTCTTTCTGGTCCCTGGAAATCCCAGGATCCTCTGAGTTTAACATAGGCAGCCACTGGGATACAGGTCAGTGTGGTCTCTAATGTTGCTGTGCCTCCATTTGCTGACATTGTGGATACACTGCAACCATGCTCTCTGGGTTCACAGAATGCTATGCTGTACTCTAAGCTTTCCCAGTCTCAAGGGTGGACTCAATCTGGCTTGTTACTACCACTTTTTTTGGAGGTTGCATCCTGAAATGCCATGTGCTCTTCATAATTCCATTAAATGCTTTTACTATTGTTTGGTACATATGAACATTCGTGAAAATCTACATAAAACTCTACATACAAGATGTATTCACAAACAGTAAATGCTGTTTTTCTAAGCCATTATATTCCTGAACCACTGCTCCAACCCCACTAGTTATCAAACCCCCAAGATTGGCTCTGTCGCATCTGGCCAGTGATTCCTGGGGATGTCTCCTTCTGGTTCTTAGCAATGACCCTGCTGCTTTAGGCAGGCAGACTATGTCATTTTTCTCAGATGGTTGCTGTGAAGACCCTCTCACTTGTATTGTCTGATGTGCAGTCAGTTTAACATAGCTTGCAAGAAGTAGTTGAAAAGACCACTTGCAATGTTGTGGTCATGGGCTTAATTGTCAAGGAAACTCGAACACATGAGACTGACGTGGGTAAAGAAAAAAATTGTGAAATAGTCTCAAATTCTCAGTGATGTGTTCAAATATGTGATGCTCAAGATGGTGCTTAAAATTTGGAGAACTCATTTGTTAGTGTAGAGCCTAAATAGTCCTTTTTAAAAGGCTAGGCTAAGGCATAGCCAGGCAGAGTCCATACTGTTATAGTGCAGTACTGAAAGACAAATCTACTAACAGCCTTTGGCATTCCCACAACTGTGTAAAGATAGATGGTCCTACTAGATGTCATAAATGATCCTTTTATTGTAGGTAACTGTCATCTTTTAGGATTTTATCCTCCTTATCTGTCATGTGTCCTTGCTGTCTCTAAGACTATGTCATGTTCTTTTTTTGAAGTACCAGCCTTCCCATAATCTGGAACATTACAAAATTTGGATGATGTTGCAATGAGGGGTCGGCTGGCATATGCCCTAAGTAGAAGCTGAGTGAGTTGTGGGGTTTTCCTGAGTTCAAGGTACTTGAACAGAGTGAGGCAGGACAGGTACCCACAGTCTGGAATCACTGGTCAAGCTTTATGTGTACACTGCTCTACTGTGGGTGGCAGTGCACAATGAGAACTGGACGCTTAGCTGGCTTTATCCTCACTACTCTCTCACAGGTTTTCATCTTGGACCAAACTGGTTCTGATCAAGGCACAGTCTAGTATGTGATAAGTTTCTATTTATGGGTTGGTGGATAAGTTAGGATTCTCAATAGATACTGTTTTGTAGACCACTGTGTGCCTCTGTTTTGAGCCCTGCCTGTGGCATCACCAAGTCATGTGATCCCTCCAGACTTCTTCCCAACATTTATCATCATGTATAAACCTTCCATCCAGCTCTGAGAATTCATTTTCCAGAAAGTAGATCATCCTTGGATGGCAATGACATCTTTGGGCCCTCATAAGCCAATCCTGGTGGAGAGTAGAGATCTGTCAGTCATTGGAGGAAAGAGTCTCTTCTGGTTCATGATGAGCAGATTCCAGGCGACTTTTATCAAGTGTAATAAGGTGATCTAGACCCTTTGTTTGTTAAGTAACTGCCCAGAAAATTTATTTTACCCTCCTCCCCCACATTTGCACAAAAGGCATAAGAAGTCTACTGGAGTCTTTTGGGTCATTAGGGCCCTGCTTGTATCTTTAGCAAGGTACTGCTCTGCGAAGAAAACTCTGGACAGTGGCATATCTGCAATGTGTCCCTACATTTTCATGATGCTCCTATGAGACCAGGAAATAGAGAACACACAGTAACATCAAAATATAAACTGTTGTATGACTGTTGGGCTGTGCACAGTAGACTGGGCATTCTTCAGAAGTACCATTTAGACATTTTTCAGCTATGGAGAAAGAACCCTTTGTCCATCATCTTCACCGCTGGTTGTGTTTATATTTGTGTCGCAGACCTTGAGCTTTTGAGTCTCCAGGGGGAATCTTGGTCATGTCACTGCAGGATGTGCAGTGGGTCTCCTTGCTTGTCTTCTGTACATTGATAGCACAGGTGATGCTTTCTATAACTCGGCGTAGGTCCCTGAAGGTGTAGTTGTGTCTCTCTCCCTCAGTACCCAGGATCTTCATGTTCTCTGTGCTCACCCCATTCTCAAAGTTTTGTAAAACTTGATCCCCAGTCATGGTCTGTCCACAAGTGACAGGGCATTTGATGTATACTTGAGGACACCCCTGACAGGTTGTTTCCAGTTTTTACCCCATTGTAGGGAAGAGAACAAAGACCTGCAGATGTCATGTTGTTCCCTAGTATGGGCCATGCAGAATAAAATTGGGCAACCAACAACAGAATTGCTGAGTGCTTGACCCTGACATTTTCTACAGGATGTCTAGAAAGCCTCTGGACAGGCAGCATGGCAGAAATCAACTCTTTCCAAAAAAAAAAAAAAAAAAAAAAAAAAAAAGGCCTGCTGCTGACACTGGATAGAGCACAAACAAGCTCTCTGACTGACTCCTTCAGCTCTTGCATATCCCCTTGGCTAACATTTCAGAGCTTCTGATTCTTCAGACATCAGGTTAGAGGGACAGGAATGGCAATGAGGGTTTTCTTATTCATTGGTAGAGTGCTAGAATGTCTGGTATGTTCAAAAATTATTGGGAAAGAGCTGGGAACATATCTTCTGAAAAAATATTCCCTCCATTTACACAATCTCCTTCCTTTTGTTCTCCACATCCAGCTTTTTGATACTGAAGAGATTGTTCTACCTGATGAGCCCAGGCCTAGAAGATGGACTACATCCAAGAAGCCTGGCCCATCTAAGGCCAAGTCACATCTTTAAGAAATATTTGAAAGCATTTGTGCACGGGATAAAGGTGCAAGGACCAAAGTCTCCTTAGACATTCCAGCCTACAGAGGGTCTGACAGACTCAGGTCAAAGGTTACGTCTGAAGCCTAGATCATGAAGAAGGCCCCACTCCACAGGAGAAGCCTGTGGCTGATGCTGTTGCAACCAGGACTATGATTGTGAAACTTGTGTCTGTGGATAGCAGATTCACGAATCTTGTGCCCAGGTATCCACAGGCCTTTTTTCATACATTCCTTGGTATAACTTTGCAAGTCCTGACTTTGGAAGTGTTGGGTCCTTCTGCTATCTCACTTGACATATAGTCCAAGAAAGATTTTTACCCCTTTAAGGGGCTGGAAATAGACTGGACTCACAGTTACCATTAAAACTGAAGTTCTGTCCTTTATGGTTATTGGCCCTTTTAAAACTTGTTTGACTGGGAACAAGGCTCAGAGCCTGATATTTCCAAGATTCTCCCCTACAAATTCAGAAACGCACAGCTCAAAGCAGTACAGATAACACTCAGAAATTAATCCAAGGACAAGGTGTCTGACATGAGAATCTTACAGATTTATTTAAAGGTCCAGGACTCACCAACACTACACCTACGTGGAATCATTCAGGGATTCCACCGTTAGAATTTGGGAGCTGCCATTCACAGAAATGACCACTGGAGACTCTTATTGACATATCATGGCCTCCATGACCCATAGTGCTGTGACTGCCATGCTCTCTGTCAAACTCCATAGGATGTCACCATTAGTAGAATACTAGTGCAGGGCAGCAGAGCAGTACAGTGGTCCTAGGGTGGTGTCATGGTTGGTTCTAGGAGATACTGACATCACACCACCCTCTACATCTAGAATGAAAGGAAGGGGAACACAGGAGGGAGTGTGTGATTGAATTCATGGCCCAAAGCAGGCTAGGTGTCAGCTATCAGTCTGAAAGAGCACATCTGCCTCTGTATGGAGGATTCAGATCAGGAATGTGACCGGGACCAGATGATTCAATTCTCGCAAGAGAAAAGTCCTTTACATGACATCTTGCACCACAACAGAACAACCACAAGATAGCTTGTCCTTATAGGAACTGACACACCAAGGGCATAGGGGAAGTCTCTGGAATATACAGGATTGGTTGAGTACCACACAGGATGGCTGACAAGCTAGCAGAAGTGTAGGACACACACTGAGGTCAAGTGCCAGGTATCATGACCTATGTAGCCACACAGCTGGACTGAAGGGCTTTATTGCTCTGACTGAAGCAGAACCAAAGCAGGGCCTGCCTCAGCCTCCATCTGTACCTTGGCTCTAGTTGCTTCTTTCTCTTGCAAGTCACAAGCATCATGAGGCAACTGCCTTGGTTCCCGAAATCACATGGTCTTTGTTCACGTTAAAGACAGGGCATTCAAGAATGTATTCTCCTCCTACCTATGTGCTGGACTAGGGACAGGAGATCAGATCCCTAGGCCTGGACTTCTGACCATTCCCATAGTGTATCAGTGAAATATTTAACCTTGGATTTCCTGGTCTTAGAGGTCAAAATAAACCTGTCAGTCCGGGAGTCTTAACAAGAATGATACTCTGGGATTCATCTAAGCCAGGCCTCTTACTCAACCCTTCTGCTGCCTATTTCTTGGTTCTAAGCATGGACCTCAAAGTCACCCTAAGCCTGCATCCTGAGTTCACACCCTGAGATGCACTTAAGACTGACCTGAGAGCTGCTCAAGAGGACACACACGGGTTACACCACAAAGAAAACTCTATCAAAGCTGACATAGGCCAGGAATTTGGTTCCTGACTCGACAGTGCTTGTCCAGTGAGTGTTTTACAAATTATATGGATTCCCAGGACCAGAGCCAGAGTCACAAAGTCAGGAGCAGTGTATAGTGTGAAATTAATAGCCAACAGAATCTTCGGTAGCAAGCTAAGAACCTGCAGAGAAACCTCAAACCCAGCCTGCTGGATGGTGCCAAGATCCAGTAAGGAACACTTCCTAAGAGAAAACTCTTCCTGGGAGAATTGCAGCCCAATAAATGGATGCTCTCATGATTCTCGGTGAAATAACTCATGGACCCTTTTTCCTTGTGAACAGGGAACTTCAAAACATCATGGGGTGAGGTGAGGTGAGATCCAGGGAAGAAGGCTGCCCTTTGGCTCAATCTGAGAAGTTAGGATGCTTCATTTGCAGGGGGGAGGATATCAGGTGTTGTCCTAAGTGACATCATCATCCTGGTGAAATGTCATGTCACTTGTTCTGAGACCAGTAGGCCTGAGTTGTAACTAATGCCTACACTTTTCAATTAGGAGAATTCCTGGAATTTTTTAAACCTATTTCATCCATGCCAGCTCTTCTGTCTTGTGGCAGACACCACTGACCCACATAAAACCACACTCGTGAGTGCGCATGTGGACACACACACACACACACACACACACACACACACCCCAACCCTGTCATCAAATGAATACAGGGGCTACAAAACTAAAAACATGGTCCTCCAAAGAAGACCCTCAAAGGTAGATACTTAAACAAGTGTTCCCCATCCTCATCATCCTGGAAGAGGAATTTAAAGTGCTTTATGTGACCTGTGCCCTGTCCACCATGACAGGTAACAAGGAAACCAAGGTCAACAAACGATGGGTGGGACAGGGAGAATCATGGTTGCTTACACACTGATAGTGGGAAGTGAAACTGGGGCCACCCCACTGGCTGCCAGCCATTTTGTCCCTCAGAATGAGTAAAATAGGAAGGCTGTCTGATCCATCGATGTGATGCAGGGATCCTCAGACATGCAGCATCATTGTTGCATTGTTCACTATGGCTCAGAAAAGGAACCAGGCAGAATGACACCTCATTAATGTCCTGTTTACACACACACACACACACACACACACTCACTCTCCATCTGTGTGTGTGTGTGTGTGTGCGCGCGTGTTTGTGCAAGCTTCTGTGAATGCACTTGTGCATGCAATGTGTCTTATTTGCTTTCTCTTACCCATGGCCTGTTTATTTTCCTGACACTGTTTTGTGGGTCTCCATCCATTCCTCACTCTAACCTTGGGTCATAAACATTAGACACTATGTCTACTGATTTTGGCCACTATATCTCTTGTCTTCCCCTCTCAGAACTGGTCCACTCCTTACTGCTCTAGTAAGTGTCCACTGTTTCCTGCATTTAATAAGTGGTTTGGGCTTTATTTGGGGGCATTATTTGATGTTAGGTTCTGTTCAGATACTTTCTGGTCATGTTCTTCACAGACGTGGCAAGAATCTTTTCCCAGGAGGAGAATTCAAAGATTAAAATAAAATACAGATGTCATCAGGATATGGAATGTGAACATTAAATTTGGATGCTCTTACTTTTGGAGAACAGTAATATCGAGACAAATGTTGTACTGATGCTCCTCTGTGTTTCCAGGGTGGTAGGATTATGCCTGTCAGGTCCCTGCAAGGCCAGGACAGGCTAATGTTACAATGTAAAGCCCAGGGAGCTATGATTACTCCTGAGGTTTGTCCTTCTGAAGAGGCTGGCCATGCAGCGAGGTTGAGTACTTTCCTTGGCCTCTGCTGACAGGTCCAGGGAAAATCCTGACACATAGACTAGAAATTAAACCAAGACTGGTACATAGGAGTCCTTTGGATGCAAAAAACAGCTCCCTGGACAATAGGGATGAAATCCCAACCCAGACTACAGACTTATATACATGGTGTTCCTTTTCCCTTATAACTTCTGCAAAAATGCTCCATGTGAACATGAAATGGACAGTGCCCTCAGCACATCTCCACAGTGTTGGTCTAGACTTTTGCCTCAGGGCCTTTTCCTTCCTTCTGATGATGCTAAGGATCTCTTTAGGGGTTTGGTGCCCATAGAACCATGTGATTCAGTATTTGGTTCCTAGTGGGTAAACCTGTTTCAGAAGGATAAGGCAGTGCTTCTTGGGAAAGAGCTGTGTCCCTAGGGTTCGTTTTATAGATTTCAAAAGCCCAAGTCATTCCCAGTGATTTCCAATCTGCCTCCAGTTTGTGGCCCAGAGAGCTCTCAACTGTTCCTTTGCTGTACCACAATGTACTAGTTCTGTAAATGTGAGTCTGAATCACACACTATCTTTTACAAATTTCTTGCCTTGGTCATGAAGTCTTAAGGAGCAAAGGAAAGGAAGATGTAGAACTAGAAGCTCTTGCTTTCATGGATCAAGCAGGCTGACATTTATTCATTGAGTCAAAGCCTATAGGTACTTCAATGTCCTTTGCTGTTGAGTTTATCATCTCATTTCAGACTAATGAACAGTAAGTAGTTGAAGAGAGAGGCGATGCATAGTCCTAGCCATTTGAGATGCCTATGAGCCAAAACAATGACCAGCATGGCTAATATCCGGTTACCTGAGGCTCCAGAAATACAGAATTTCTAAGGTGAAACCAGAGCTGGGTCAGGCATTTGGACATCAGCAGCCCTTGAGTCACTCCTTCTCATAATTGACTCCATGTGCATACTTCAGCATGGAGCTCCTGTGAACCCATTGGATGAGTACCCCAGACTTAGGTGGAATAGCTCTGTGGCATGTATCTGCAGTTCAGCCTTATACAGGACAGTGTTCTCAACTAGGGGCAGGGATCCCTGCAATGTACTGAAGGAACACAGGGCTCTGATCCATTCTTTCTCCCTGCATTTCCTTCAGATTGGAAAAATTAATTCCGTGTTAATATTTTTGAGATGAGTGGGTGGCCCCATGCCTGAGGCGCAAACCATGCCTAAACTCTGGATATGCTCTCTACAGGATCTTGCAACCCACTGTTGGGTATTTCAACTAATGTGATCCCCATGTGTCCTGGGAGCCTCTTGCTTTGCTAGAATCTCAACTTTCTGGTGGCTATCCTAGTTCCCCACTCCGCATTGCTGCACACATTCTTGTAATTTTCTGATCCTCTGTATGTCTCCCTGTCTCTCTTCACACCTGATCCTGCTCCCCTTTTCCCCACCCCCTCCCTCTCGCTCCGAAGTGCCTACCTCTCTCTACCTCCTGTGATTATTTTGTTACCCCTTCTATGTAGGAATGAAGAATCCATACTTTAATCCCCCTTCCTTTTGAGCTTCACATGGTCTGGTAGCTATCTCATTGGTGTTCCAAGCTTTTTCTCCTAATATCCACTTACTGAACACACATGTGATCTTTTGTGACTGGTTTACCTCACATAGGATGATATTTTCTGGTTCCTTCCATTTGCCTGCAACTTTCATGGTCATTGTTTTTAATAGCTGAATAGAACTCCATTGTGTAAATGTACCGCATTTTCTGTATCCATTCCTCTGTTGAGGGACATCTCAGTTGTTTCTAAGATTTCCCACAACAGTCCTGAGCATATTACTACTGTTTTTAGGGAGCTAGCCTTTCTGGCCCTACTGGAAAGATATCCTTGCCCTCTGAAGGCTGTAACTCAAAGACACCAGAGATCACGTAGTGGGTCTCTGGCTCATAGATATTCTTGGAACATTTCCCCTGTACTTACTCAACAACAAGGTAATCAGAGCAAACTGAACTTAAAAAGGTGAACAAGATTCAGTGGACTAGAAAATTTAGCAGCAGAACAGGCAAAAGCCTCTCACTGCTATACCCTCAGGCACTCATGTGGCATAGAAGATTGGTGGCCACATATACCAAGACTCTGCAGGAAAAGATACAGCAAGAAAGTTAGATGGCCTGGAGTCATCTCCAGCTTCTTCTGACGAACAGAGGATGGTTTGAAAAAAATGATAGGATACTGAGGTGTCAAGACCTCCATTTCTTAGAAAAGTTTTCTCATTAAGTGGTGTCCTATGCCCAAGAACAAGATTGTACATATGAATAAATTCTACAAATAAATAAATATAAACATCGTACTATGTTGGAAATTGAATAATAACTGCATTAGCTTTGGCTCGAAGTTTTTCTTGGGCCTAATGACAATTAGTACCCTGCTCCACTGCTCAGGACATGACACCCAGGCCGGCATCGATGCTGTTCTGTCCAGTGCTCTGGAATCCACAATATCCTAACTGTTGGGTTCTGGGGTTAAGGAGGGACGATAATTGTAAAAGATAATTCTGTTCTGTCATGATTTATGAATGTTGCCTAAACTTCTGGCCAAAAGAGATAAAACGTGTTTGGGGACAAAAATGATATTTTCTATGTTTTGGAACGTGAATCTATCCTTGCCTACTGAGTTCTCTATAAAGAAAGAAGCAACCAGACTGCCAATCAGTCAGGCTGCAAGATTCCTCCAAACCACCATGACTGACTCACTTCTTTCTCTCTGACTCCCTACCTCCTCTGTGGGACCTGGTCATCATCAGGGCTGGCCTCTGAGAGCTTAGAGTGTATGTGTATGGTCAGAAGTCCAGGATGTTACACAAATGCATAGGACAAAGATCTATATGTCATGTATAAGCATTGGAAACAGTCATGGACATCATATACGTTCATAAGAACCAGCTCTGGATATGTTGGACTGTTAAGGCAAGCTGTCCTCAAATTTATGCACTCACATGGGAAGTAATTGCCGATATCATGTTACTGTGTGAGAATCATTCCTCAATATTGGTACATGCATGGTAGGGGGTGCATGGGAAGAATTCATGCAATACTATGTATCATGTACCTGCAATGGAAGGAAAAGAGGTCTTGAAAATTTGGAACATATATCGATAAAAACTCTGGATATCATAGTCCTACATAGGAAAAGCCATGCATATTATGCACATATGTAAAAAAACAATCCTGGATATGGTACTTTTATTGAAGGAAGCAACAGATATCATCCAAAAAGGTGGGGCACAATCCTGTTTACTTCAAACCCAAAATGATAAAGTCCTGTATACAGTTTACTTGCATGAAATTAAGTCTTGGATCTCACTCACCCACAGTGAAAGAAGTCCTGGGAATACTATACCTTCATGGTAAGAGGCACTGGATATTATATTCCCACATGGAAAGAATTCCTGCATATCAGGGACCCACATAAGAAGCAGTCTTGGGTGTTTGCTACATGAATATTAAGAAGTTGTTTATATGGTGTGTGTGTGTGTGTGTGTGTGTGTGTGTGTGTGTGTGATACTCCTAGATATCACAAATCCACATATCAAAAATTCCTGCATGTTGTAGATGAACATCTACCCGTATAGGAAGTAGCCTTGTTATTGGAATCCACATGAGAAACATTTGATATAATGAAACATCAGGAGAAGCAGTTCTGTTTATTGGATACCCACATGGGAAGAAGTCCACATATCTTGTTACTGTATGGGAAAAGTTCATGGAAATTATGTGGCGTGACGGGAACAAGTCCTAAATCTCTAAAACTATGTTGTGACTCTAGGGAAGTTCTTGTTTATACGGGAGGTTCCTGACTCTGTTCTGTGGCCTGTTCTTGGGTCACTTCTGGTACGCTGTTTAAGAATTTTTGACTGTTAAGTTGATGTGAGGGGAGCACACATGCATATATGTCTTGAGACAAGATGTTTCTTTACTGTTTTTTTACAAAAACATATATATATATATATATATATATATATAGTGTTTCGTGAAAGAACAATGTACACTGACGTTTTAAGACATAACAGAATAAGGTGTTGGGTTCCATAACAGACGGTTGTGAGCCTCAATGTGGTTTCTGGCAATTGAACTAGGGAACTCTGGAAGAGCAGTCAGTGCTCTCAGCATTTGTCCACCTCTCCAGTCCCTATTTTCATATCTTGAAGAAACAGATCTTTACAATTTTCACTAAAGGGGAAAAAGGAAACTTTCTTAAGGCTGGTGGAGCCTGTCCAAGTTTCTGAAGATGCCGATATGACTGGCAGGAACTAGTAAGATAAACAATTCAAAGTATTTAGGGACCAAGGAGATCTATAAACCTATTAACTAGCAAAGCAATTTATACTTATGAACAAAATGAATACCGATAAACAAAAGAAAACATTTTCCTACAGAAATGCTAGCTTTTATGAGAGAGAATTGCATCCACAGAGCCACATTTGAAGCCATGAATCAAGTTCTTGAGCTCATCTGCCTGAAAAATGATTGCATTATTGACATCATGCAGGGACACTGGCTATACCTGGAAGACAATGGCATTTTTTTATAGTCCTTTAAGACAGGGTAAATGAAGACAATCATGTAAGCTCTACTATGAGATATATTCCCCCCATGGTATTATTGTTTCCTACTTCCTGCATTTTTGTTAATTCACTAACATTATAAGACAAAGTCTCAAGGTTAATTAAAAGAGAAACAGATCCAAGTTGCCCTAGGCATTGAACGTGCCTGACCTCATTACACAAATCAACATTCTTTCTTGACTTTCAATGCTTATTGGATTTGATCCTGCCTGATTCTGCCATCCAGAGGAAGGTGATTCACTCAAAGTGAGCATGTCAAGCTTTCTCTGTGGACCTGTGTAATCTGGTCGATATCATCCTGTCTGGGTGGTATATTTTAGGGGGAGAATACCCAGAGTTCACAGAAGGAAATTTTCCATTTGCTTCACAGCTCTGGTACATCCAATTAAAGCAGTCATGAGAAGTATCTTTGGAAAAGAAAAGGTATGACATATATTTAATCATGCATATCCATATTTATGACACTCATCGTTGTAAGCCTTTCCAAGGGACTCTGTTTTGAAGTATGTTTTCTCTAAGATCCCTTCAGTAATCATTTGGATTCTAGCGCCTATTAGCTACATAATCATAAAAAGTTACTGATAGTTCTAAGCTTTGGTGACCCTATTCATATGCTGAGGACCCTCACTGAGACATTTTGAGGGATAACAAGACTATTTGACATTACGTGGTATCATATAATGGTAGACTAAAAATGAGAGTCAACTAAGAGAGTTGGACACATTTCTGAGGGGAAAAAGAATGAAGGAAATCTCCATATAGGCAGACAGAATTTTCTTTGTCATTTTAATGAAATTCTCCAACTCTCCTATCCTTTAAGATCAAAGTATGTGGAGTGGAATCTGGTTACAGCACATTCCTGTCATATGTCAGCTACCATGTTTCTCGTCTTGCTTGGCTATCATTTCTAGATTATAAAGAGACAGCTTAGTCACAAGATATTGTAACCACTATTTTGATATAATCCAATATACTACATGGATAAATACTGCAGGTATTTTGTAATGGTTAGTAAGACAGGTTCATTCATGGTCTAAACAGAAATTCTAGTTCCAACACTCATCTGGGTCATTTGGGAAAAGTTATTTAAGATGGTTAATTATACTAAGGTTTCAGATAAAATAGTAGCTGTAGTCATTTGAATGAGAACAGCCCATAAAGGCTCACATGTTTGAATAGTTGGTCTCCAGGCAGTAGAACTGTTTAGAATTAAATCAGAAGGGTGGCCTTGTTGGAGGAGGTGTGTCATTAGGAGCCAGTTGAAAAGTTTTTAAAGCCTAAATCTTTCCCAGTTAGCTTGTGCTTCAAGAAATATTTTGTTAGCTACTGTTCACATGCCATAACTGTCTTCCTGTAGCCATACACCCTGACAAGATGGTCAGGTACTACTCTCCAAAACTATTAGCCACAAAGAAACTCTTTATGCTTTAAATTGCCGAGGTCAAGTGCCATATTATAACAATGTTAAAGTAACTGAGTCAGAGACTGACCTCTGAACATATTCGTGAATTTGCATTCAAAAGTGTTTGCCTGAAATAGAAACATCTAGATAGAATGCAAAGGTACCATTCCATGGAACAGGGTCCCAGACTGAAGGAAAGGGGAAATAAGTAGATTTATCTTTCTGCTTCAACCACCCAATTAGACAAGATGGATCAAGCAAAGAAGTGCAGGCTGACAGGAACCGGATGTAGATCTCTCCTGAGAGACAGACCCATAACACAGCAAATACATAGGCGAATGCCAGCAGCAAAACACTGAACTGAGAACAGGACCCCCGCTGAAGGAATCAGAGAAAGGACTGGAAGAGCTTGAAGGGGCTCGAGACCCCATATGAACAACAATGCCAACCAACCAGAGCTTCCAGGGACTAAGCCACTACCTAAAGACTTTACAGGGACTGACCCTGGGCTCCAACCTCATAGGTAGCAATGAATAGCCTAGTAAGAGCACCAGTGGAAGGGGAAGCCCTTGGTACTGCTAAGACTGAACCCCCAGTGAACGTGATTATTGGGGGGAGGGCAGAAATGGGGGGAGGATGGGGAGGGGAATACTCAAATAGAAGGGGAGTGGGAGGGGTTAGGGGGATGTTGGCCCAGAAACCAGGAAAGGGAATAAAATCGAAATGTAAATAAGAAATGCTCAAGTTAATAAAGAAAAAAAGAAAAAGGAAAAAAATAATTTTACACGGAGGTTTTGTTTATTAAAAGTGAAGTTGAGAAAAACTGCTTAGAATGTTATCTGGTATACAATAGCACCAAAACAGATCATTGAAAAAAGCATAAATTTTATTTTCCCGAGAGGAAGCATCATTTCTGTAGATCTACTTGCTATTGAACGGTGTCTTGCATAATTGTCCATCTATTCTGATAATATCCATTGGGAAAATTATGTCAATATTCTTATTCCACACTACAATGATGCATGAAACCCTGCAATTTCGTGGAGAAGAAAGAGGTAGACAAGGTCCTATTGAAAGAGAAAGATTTTCTGGATACAAGGATGAAGACTGAGTACATGAGTACAGGGGCATGCAGCCCAAGCATGTACTCTCTTCCAGCGTTTTCATGTGCTAAGTTCAATCTCAGAGGATTCAACGAGACACATTCAGTCCCTGGTGACATCATTCCCCTGCATAGTTACACAATATGACTCACCACAGTTTTAGATAACGGTTGGTAAGAACTTTAAAAGGGAGTAGGAGGGTAGACAATGAAAGAAGCTCCTAACAGGAATGGAAGTAGTCAGTGCTGCCCTATGAAGGTTGGGGAACACTGTTGGCCTGGCAGTCTGAGGGCTATGTTCTGTGATGCTCACACTGCTCTCCTGACACACACACACAAAGGAGGCAATACTTAATAAGTATAGTGTGGGGACAGTTTTAATATTTTCTAACTTGCATTGTAAGAAAAATAAATCTTTTCTTCTTTATTGCTTTTTCTTTTTTTTATAAAAATTTGTCCAGAATTTTTGGAGTTTGACTTGTGGTTGCACTTCTTATAGATTTATTATGCAAACTCAAAGGAATATAAAGGATATAGAGCTAGGAACATAGATTGGTGGTAGGCGGCTTGCTTAATATATATGAGGCCGTAAATTCAGTTCCCAGTACCAGAAAACAACATCGCCAAACCCTAAAATACTTGGATTAATGAGATGGTTCATCACATAAAGACATTCACTTCTTACAAAGCCTGAAGACATGACTTCAATTCCCAGGTCTCAGACAAAAGGAGGGAACTGATTCCCAGTGAATGACCTCTAACCTCTGCACCTGCAGCTATACAGCAGTACACAAAGTCCCAGTCCACAGTTTCTTATGCATACCAGGAGGTCTGCTCCAACCCAAGACACCAAGTTCAGCCACCAACACAGACAACCAGAGAGAAACAGGCAAGTTCAGGAAAATAATCCACAGAAGCCACTGCAATATGCCACCACTGGAATACAATTCTCCTACTTCATCAAGCCCTGAATATCCTAACACCCCTGAAGAGCAAGACTATAACCATAAACCCCATGTCATGAAGACGATAGAGGCCTTTAATGGAGAAAAAAGAATTCCTTTAAAAAATATAGGAAGGCAAAAAGAGGTGTAAGCCTATAAAGAGAAAACAAATAAATCCCTTAAAAATACAGGAAAATATAAATAAACAGGGAAAGGAAATGAATAAAATGGTCCAGGACCTAAAAATGGAAATAGAATCAGAAAGGAAAATAGGTATGGAGACAACCCTGGAGACAGAAAACCTAGAAAAGAGAACTGGACGTACAGATACAAGCAAAAGCAACAGAATACAAGAGATGCAATAGAGAACCGCAGGCTTACAAGATACTAAAGAAATGATAGATTAGTAAAGGAAAACACAAAATGTAAAAAGTTCCTAGCTCTGGGGCTGGAGAGATGGCTCAGAAGTTAAGAGCAGTGTCTGCTCTTCCAGAGGTCCTGAGTTCAATTCCCAGCAAACAACTTGGTGGCTCACAACCATCTATAATCAGGTCTGGTGCCCTCTTCTGGCCTGCAGGCATACATGCAGGCAGAAAGTTGTATGATGTATACATACATACATACATACATACATACATACATACATACATAAATGTAAAAAAAAAAAGTTCCTAGCTCAAAACATCCAGGAAATTTGGGACACTTTGGAAAGATCAAACAAAGAATCATAGGAGTAGAAGAGATGAAGATTCTCGGTACCAACTGCCAGAAGATATCTTTAACAAAATCCTAGAAAAAACATTCCCAAACTAAAGGAAGAAATTGTACCAGAAAGGAAAGTCCTTCCACCACATAATAATCAAAAATGGATAGAACAAAGAAAGAGTACTCAAAGCTGCAAAGGACCAAGGACAAGTAGGCAATAACAGTATCAGAATTACACTTGACTTCTCCAAAGAGACTCTAAAAGATAAAAATTCGGGACATATTTCTTGCTGATCCTAAGAGAAGGCAGGAGCCACCCCAAAATACAATACTCAGCAAAACACTCAATCATCATAGAAATAGAAACCAAGAAATTCCATGACAAAACAAATTTTAAACAATATCTTTCTACTATTCCAGTCCTAAAGAGTGTACTAGAAGTAAAACTCCAACACCCGAGGATAACTACACCTGAGAAAATACAAGAGATTAATGATCACACACACAGACACACACACACACACACAAACACACACAAACACTCAGACACACACAGAGAGAAAGAGAGAGAGAAAGAGAGACAGAGAAACAGAGAGAGATAGAGAGAGACAGAGAGAGACAGAGACAGAGACGAGAAGAGAAGAGAAGAGAAGAGAAGAGAAGAGAAGAGAAGAGAAGAGAAGAGAAGAGAAGAGGAGAGGAGAGGAGAGGAGAGAAGAGAATTACATAAACACACTAACACCCCCAACATCAACATCAAAATAATAGCAACTAACCATCATTGGTCCTTAACATCTCTCAATGTCAAATCACCAATAAAAATAGACACAGACTAACAGACTGAAACCTAAAACAAGATTGAGCATTCTACTGCATACATGAAACAAAACGCAGCAAAACAGTGGACACTATATCAGACTATAAAGCTATAAGATGATTTTCCAAGCAAGTGGACCTCAGAAATGTGATGGAATTACTATTGTAATATGTAATAAAATAGACTTCCAACCAAATTTAATCAAAGGAGAGGAGGAAAGACACTCCACTCTTCAAAGGAAAAATCTACCAAGATGAAATCTCAATTCTGAACATCTATGCCCAATTGCAAGGGCAGCCAGATTCATAAAAGACACTTTACTAAAGCTCAAATACACACTGAACAGCACACAATAATAACGGTGAACTTCAACACACCACTCTCATCAATAGACAGGTGAGTGAAACAGAGAAACAATGAAAATTACAGAGACTATAAACCTAATGGATTAACAAATACTACAGGACATTTCACCCGAACATAATGGAATGTACCTTCTTATCACTCACAGAACCTTCCCAAAATCTACAATATATTGAGCATAAAAGGAACCTCCATAGACACAAGATTAAAATAACCCCATGCATTCTATCAGATCAGCACAGATTGAATGTGGACGACAACAACAACAGAAACAGCAAAAACACACACCCAGGGTAACTGAACGACTTTGTATCCAATTATCATTTGGTTAGAGAAAAACATTAAAAAATGAAAGACTTTTCAGAATCCAATGAAAATGAAAGCACAATATACCCAAACTTACAGCACACAGTAAGAGGTGTGGTAAGAGGAACAGTAATAACACTGTGTGCCTTCATAAGGAAAATGGAGAGATCTCATACTAGCAATGTAAGGGCACACCTGAAAGCTCTAGAAGAAAAAGAAACAAAAAGAGCCAAGAGGAGTCTATTGGTTCAGGTTCTCTCCTCAGCGATTCTTATGTGTGGTGCCCTTTAGGATATCTGCCCAGTTTGCTTGATAACAGAGATGGAGACACTTGTCTCTCTCCTCTGTTAGTGAAAGAAAACAGCAAAAGGGTCAGGAATGTTTATTTAAGCTTCAGGAAGAAAATTTAAGGAGAATATACCGAAATACTCAGCTGTTTCCTGACAGGCGTAGGAGGCATTTCACCACAAATTTTATATCCTGTGAGGCAAAGTGCTGGTTAGAAGATGACCTGTTTCAATCTGATGACACTTGACATCATGCTCCCACCATTGGCAAAAATATGAACTCTAATGGCAGTAAGTACAGATCCCTTGAGACCGCTGCAGGGGGGAAAATCTGATTATCTTCTATGTCCAGAAATGTCTATGTAGATAGAGTACTGTCAGGGAGTTCAGCTGAAAACGGTCTAGACACAGGGCTCTCTTGAACAGTATTTACTGCTCGGGCCTGTTGAGGGTTGAGTCAACAGATTATAGATTTGTGGATTATTAAATACAGCCTGGGACAGGCGATGCTGAACAAGAGTTGGGAATTAACATGAAGAGAGTCAATGCTACACTGATGAAAACTGAGGTGATAGCAGTTCACATGGCTGTTTAGCGAGAGTCCACCAACAGCAGGCCAGCACCTATCAAGTCATGCTTCATATCGGCACTTCCCGAGAAGTGTTTTCAGAAACAGGCAGCTTTATACAATGACTCTGGAGTCCTTCAGTCAGTGTTGCCTGCTTTTCTTATCCCTATCACAAGGTATATGACAAAAGCCCCTTAATGAGGAAGGATTTATTTTGCTTCACAGTTTCAAAAGGTTCAGTACTGTGTCAGGGAAGACACAGTGGTTAGAGCATGTGGCCTATGGTGATGGGAACCAAAGCTTAGGAGATTGTTTACCTGAGATTTGTTTACGAAGCAGAAGGCTCAAGCTGGCATCAGAGCCAGGTTATAACTCAAAGTCTATCCTCCAAGATACCTGTTTTCTCCAGCTAGGCTCTGGTCCTACATATGCCCCAACTTACCAAACTAGTATTGTTATGGTGTCCCCTTGTATCTAACATAATGTAATCATAAAGTTAATGCAGAAAAGTTTATTGTAATGAGCCACTGCAGAGATGCAGACAGGAATCTGGAGATAAACTCTGACCCTGAGTCAGAATGTTATACAATTTTTAATCAAATATCAACAACGGCTGTAATCATATGTGCCACGTTAGAGTTCCATTGTCTGTCAATCAGGACTGTACTAGGAACATTTCTTCGTGGTACATTTATGCTTGTCTCATTGGTTGGCTTGCTCAACTGCGGGAGAGTGGTTTGCCCAGCATTCATATCTCAACTTGCCAACCAAGATGACACTCATTCAGGTAGGGCTTGGGAAGTGAACCTTTGACACCTGTTCAGAATGCAAGTTTTATTCAAAATGAAATTGCGGTCTGCAGCTGGAGCTGACCCTGTGCCAGAGCTCTTTGTACCCAGATCCTACCGGGAAACAGCTGGTCTCCCAGGAGTGCTGACACACAGGCTTAGAGGAGGGCCAAGCCACTGTCACAGACAGCAAGAAAAGACCAGCTAACACCAGAGATAACCAGATGGCCAGACAAGTGTAAGGACCTAAGCAACAGAAACCAAGGTCACTTGGCATCCTGAGAACCCAGTTCTCCCACCACAGAAAGCCTGGATACCCAAACACACTGGAAAAGCAAGATTCTGATTTCAAACCACACCGCATAATGAAGGTAGAAGACTTTAAGAAGGATATAAATAATCCCTTTAAAGAAATACAGGACAATACAGGTAAACAGGTAGAAGATTTTAAAGAGGAAATACCAAAATTCCTTAAAGCAAGACAGGAATACACAACCAAACATGTGAAGGAATTGAGCAAAACCACCCAGGATCTAAAAATGGAAATAGAAACAATAAGGAAATCACAAAGGGAGACAACCCTGGAGATAGGAAACCTTGGACAGAGATGGGGAGTTATAGACGTAAACATCACAGTAGAAAAAGAGACTTGGGAGAGAAAGGGTTCATTTTAACTAGCAATTCTAGGTTAAAGTCCATCCTTGTTGCAAAGTCTTAGTAGCAAGGGCTTTAGACAGTTGGCCATGTCTCATTCACAGCCAAGAACAGACAAATGGATTTGTGTGTGGTCAGTTGCGCATTGGCTTGACTGTGCTCAGTGCAACCTCTTGACTAAGTAGTTCAGTAGCCCTTGCCTAGAGAATGTTGCTACCCTCAACGGGACGGATCTTCCTACACAATTAATTTCATTAAAGCACTCCCCTTAAGTCACGCTTCCAGGAAAAACCAATGGACCCAGTCCCTCACTGGCATGCTGTCCTTCTTGGGTGATTCTGTGTTGTGTCAGGTGACAAGGCTGATGGCACATCACAAAGATATTACTTTGCAGGTAAAGGACCCAAAGCCTGGAGAAGTGATGAACGTTAGCCCAAGATGACACAGTGACACAGTAAGCTCTGGATATGGACTCTCTCACTCGGGGTTCCTCAACATTGATTACATAATACTGATTGTGGTAGATTGAATGAGAATGGCTTCTGTAACCTCATGTGTTTCAACACTCACTCACCTATCAGTGGAACTATATGGGAAGGATTTGGAGGTGTGGCCTTGTTGGAGGCAGTATTGCTTCTTACAATGGGCTTTGTAGGTTCCAAAGGACCATACATTTCCCGGTGACCTCCCTCTGCCTTGCAACTGTGGATAAGGTTTTAGCCCTCAGCTACTGCTCCAGCACCATCTCTGTCTGCCTTGCTGCTGGGATTCTCTCCACCATGATGGTCCTGGACTCTAATCCTATGGAACTGTATTCCCCAATAACTCTTCCTTCTATAAATTACCTTGGTTGTGTTGTCTCTTCACAGCAACAGAAAAGCGACTGACTCTGATAAAATATCTACCTGCTGATGTCCTGGCCACAACCCTGTCAGTTTATTTATTTGGATGTAAGGAAATGAGGAGTCCATGCATCTTGCATTTTAAACGGGAAGGTGGTTGACATGTGCAGCCTACCACGGGAATGAATCTCTGGTAAACTATTTCCATCTCCTGTCCCATAGCCTTGGACTCCCCCATTTACCATGCTGGAGCTGCTTCTGCCTGAGACCTGGAGGACAATTTCTTAGACCTTCAGAGGGACATGATCATCTGAGACTTCCTAGCACCCTTAATGACACAGCCATTCCCACTGGCATCTGCCTTCCTTGAGGGAGACTGCAAGAACTCAGAAACTTATTTTACTGGATGCCATGGCAATTCTTTGCAGTGTCAGCAGAAATACTCCACAAGACACACACGCTAGCAGAAGCCTCCCCCAAGTCTTCAGCTCAGAATCTCTCTCAGCCCTAGCTTCAAGCATTGTATTGCAGAGCCTTGACTCAGAAATTCAACAAAATAACCACACACTATGGGATTCTTTGCTATACCCTCCTCTTACTATGGCTCAGAGGTGAAACATTGTAACCAACTATCCATCTGGAAGAGGCATGGGGGCAGATGGAATTGAAAAGTTCTTCCACCACTGATCATCTTTGAATAGACCCCCCAAACTCCTGGCTTCTGTATCCCTCCAATTGCTAAAGCAACTCTAATCCTCCAAGATCCTGACCAGGTTTGTTTACAATCTCACTGTTTTCCAAGCTCTCAATTTGAGTTTTATTTAATTTCCTGTGACGATATGGACACATGGAGTTCAGGGGATAACCTAAGGTGTCGGCCCATATTCTCCTTCTTCCTTGTTTGAATAAGGTCTCTTTGTTTTTTGCTGCTTCACATAGGCTAGATTCTGGGTCTGCTCCAGTCTCTACCTCACATCTTGCCTTTGAATACCTGGGATTGCAGGAGTGCTACCGAGCCTGAACTTTTACCTGAGTTCTGAGCATGCTGATCCAAGTCCACACGTAAGCGCTCTATTCATTAACCCAATTCCCCATCGCATAATTCATCTGTAGTCATGTAGATCTTTAAAATAAATATTGAAAAATAAAACCTTCCTATCATCTTAAAACTCTTGCCATGTATAGAAAACAGAACAGTCCTACCCTTTCTAACAAGCAAAGCCAAGCTATAGCCCAGTAAACCCAGAGCTGTTGGGAGTCAGAACCCAGGATCCAGTCACAGATCTCTCAATTGCAAGCTGTGCATATGAAATGTGAAATACTTGCAAGCTCTAAACCTTACACTAGAGAGCACATGTCTGGAATAGTTTGTTGTTAAAGCGCCAGCTCACTTTTTAGACCTGATAAGAACAGTTACTGGGTTCTATTCAAGGTTCTAACTATCCTTTTCAAATGCTACTGCTACCACCATCTTTTGGGGTGTGATTTTTTATGGAGTGAGGATGGGATGTGTACACCTGTTACCAGGTAGGCATTTGCCTGTGCACAGATCCCTGTTCTAAACTGTTCATTTGCTATTGTATGAGGCAATCTTTCTTTCCTGAATCCATCAAGGTCTTGGAACAAAGCAACAGAAATGATTGGGTGACTAATGCAAGAAAGTGGATGCAAGCACGGATGGAGATTCAAAATATCAATCAATCAAACAAAGAAACAAACAACAACTGTACTGTGAGGAACAGGGGTAGCCAGAAGGATGAACGTGGAGAAACAGGCAGGAATCATGGGAGCACTGGGTCTGGCCACCATGATTCTGGACTACATGGTCCAGTCTCTTTAGAATGCTGCAGCTGTCACTGTCACCCTGAGCATCCTCATGTCCAATCTCTCTCCCTCTTTTGTTACTATTGGTTGAGCAATCATTCTGTTCCTGTGGATTGGCTGTGAATGGTAGATGGGCAAACTGTGGAGGGTTCTGTCCCATTGGGAATTGCCAGTCTTTCACACACTGAAAATTCACCCTTAAGAAGATGTGGAGGTACAGGGACTGCTGATACAGTTCAGTGGTTAAGAGTCCATACAGCTCTTGCAGAGGCCCTGAGTTCAGTTCTAAGTACCCAAGTGTGGTGGCTTACAATGGCCTGTAACCCCTGCTCCAGGGAACTCCCTTCCTCTGGTCTCTGCAGGAACCTATACTCAGGTTCAGACACCTACATACACGTAATTAAAAATAACTAAATCTCCTTTGTAAAACATATGGAAATAAAATATAAGGGGCATTTTCTAGAAAGACATCTTTTAACTAGTAATCTTTTTCCTGCTGACAAAGTTTCAGAAGCAATGACTTGTCCTCTTCTACCTCAGAAGTCCTTGTACAACCTACAGGTCCAAACCCAGTGATTTCTAAAATCTGCTGTTTCTCCACATTTAAACACCCTGTCAGGTGAGAACAGTAGGAATAAAGTGATTGTTTCTTCTGAGGGTGATTACTGTTTGCAGACCCCTTTCCTTATTTGAGTTTAGTAGATAAAAATAAAAATTCTAGGTGGTGCTGACCTCCTGTGCATAATGGAAGAATAGCATTAACGCAAAACACTTTGTTATGTGTACTGGACACTGGACACCATATATTGATAATTCAATGCAAACCACCACATGCTGCTACATCTAATCTCTACCTTTTAGATTTATAGTGCAATTAAACATGAATACTTGTGCAGGAATTTGCCTGGCTTCTCATCTAAACCTTTGCCCCGTTCCTTCTATCCTTAGAAATGTAAGGTTCTTTAGAATTACCTGTTCTGGCAAGAATTCCCCTTCCAGTTTTCCCCAGCATTTTAACTACTCATTTTGAACACCAGTAGTGTTTTTACAAATAACTATATTTAAAGGTCCACATACTGAAGTTAGAGTTGGATGTGGAGGCACGGGTCTTTTAACTCCGAACTCAAGAGACATAGGTAGGTGGATCTGTACGAATTTGAGTCTAGCCTGGTCTACATAGTGAGATCCAGGCCAAATAGCTACATAGATAAATCCTGTCTCTAAAGTCAAACAAAATACTGGAGGACAGAGGAACCTTGAGCGAGATCTGCTTTGGCCTTGTGTAGGACCCTCAGACACAGAAATGACACAGGAGATAGGGCCCTGTCAAAGCCCTCCTAGTCTGTTCTAGATAAGCTTTCCAATTGCCTTGTTTTCTAATACGAAATTTCTTTTAACCTTGTAGTCTTAATTCAAATCTCACAAATCTCCTCTGTACAGAGTCCTGTCATGGTCCGGGCACCACTTTTGTGTTCTTACTACACATCCCTCTCGTTGATATTATCTTTTGTTTGTGTCTTGTATGTAACCAACTCCCATGCCATCCCCATGCCAGGGTAAGATCTTTGCTCTTTGTTGACCTTGTGCTTGTACTCCTGTGAGTTTTGCTCACAGCTGCCTCACTGGTCTCTCAGAAGCCCCTACTAAGGACCAGGGAAGTCAGGTGACTTTCTCCAAGCTGGCTTCCTAAAATGCTGAACTGCATTATTCCCACTCCTGAGAGGCATCTCACCCCTCTGGGGATGGAGAAAAACCATTCATTTGGCCACTCCCGCACAAGGAGACCAAAACATATACACTGTAGCAACTTTCCCTGCTTGGCTGCAGAGGGAATGCCTTCAGGGTGAGAAAGGAGGGGCTGGAGGGGCGGGCCTGGGTTCAGGGCCCTTGTCGCCCCAGCCAATGGGCTTTCCAGCATAAGGAGACCTGGCTGCCCAGTGGAGGTGCTCTCATACTGTGCAGGGCAGAGACAAAGCTCTGAGGCTGCAGCACTTCCACTGATCCTGTATTTGGCTTTGCCAATCCGAGGTACATGCGGGCCACCGTAGCTGGCATGGTCCGTAAGCCACAGCAAAGTCGACTAGGTGGGTTTTCTGGCCATACAGAGCACCGACCTCGAATTCGAGCTGCAGGCGGGCCCTCACTTGGTGCCAAATCCCTATAAGCTCATTCTTTTGTTAGAAGAATGTTGATAGTGCATGTTGGCAGGATGCAGGTTCTCCCTGGGCCCGGAATGCCATTCTCAGGTCCCAGGCTGATGCTGCCTGGCTCTAGTTCTATTCCCTGCAGAGCTCCGGAGCCCCAGGGCTCACAAAGCTATGACTTCTGAGGTTTTTAACCCAGCATCCAGAACTGTCCCCAGGAAAACCTTCCTCTGGAAAACTGAGACCACAGCAGGTGTTGGTGATCTGCACTGGATCCCTGCACCTGCTGTGTGCTGGTCCCTCGGGACCTGTTGCCTTGGGTCTGGGGCTCAGATCTGTTACGCAGTCTTCTATGTCCAGCTATCCGGAAGCAAAGGAAGAAACCTTGGAGCGTTTTCCTGGCCAGACTAGGAACACAGACTAACACCGATAGAGAGACCTGGTTATTTATTTTAGATTTACTTGGGTATAGGCCAGACAATATGCTCATCTGTAGGGGCCTAAAAGGAATCCCAGGAGATCCTGAGGCCTAAGAGGAATGACAGAATAAGAGGGATTGCACTGAGGTGTTGTGCAAACTGCAAAAGGTGGGTGGGTCCTGATGTAGCCTGAAAGACTGGGAAGTCTCTATTCAATACAGAGATGCAGTGACTGGAGAGTTTCCAGCCTGAAAACTGTGGAGGCAGAGGCATCAGGGACAGAAGAATTCCAGGTAGACTTTTTATATGCAGATGAAAGAATTGAAGAAGCCAGAATCCCAGCTAATCCAAGAGCAAATTACCAAGTAGAACCAGGACTTGCAGTAAGGACATATAGTGCAAGGGGGAGGGGCTAGCCAAAATATGCACAGGTCTAGAGCTCAATGCAACCTTACAAGTTTAATCCTAAGAAGAAGGAAGCTGGGAAAGAATTCCAGTTGGTCTCATGGCCATTCTGCTGGTTCTCTTGATAGTGATGGAGGCTGGTATCTACAAGCTAGGAAGTTGTAAAAAGTTGGTTTTAGGGCAACTTTGCTGCAAAGACTCTGGCCCCTTAAGGCTGACTGTCTGGCCAGAGCCCAGTAACCCTGGCTTCTGGGCATGGATTCAGGCAGGGAGATGCTGCCGGGTGATGCTTGCTTCTAGACTTTCCTGTCATTGTATTGGAAACTGTGACCTCTATCTTGTCATCAGGGAAAGCCCTTGTGGAGTTTCATAGAGCAGCTGTGCTCACTTTCTGAGGCCCGGTCCCTGTGAGAACTTCTGCCTTACCTGGGCTTATCGTTCTGTCTCCCAGGGCCCGGTGGGTACTGTTGGGGTTGCCATAAAGAGACTGGTATAGCAGCAATATAGAGGCTCATGGGACGTTAGAGCAGAAGTCACTTCATCTGTTTGCCTTAAAGACATTATTGGCCTTGTGAGATCTCTCTCTCTCTCTCTCTCTCTCTCTCTCTCTCTCTCTCTCTCTCCAACGTTCTCTCTCTGTGTATGTTGTTTTTTTATTAAGAGATTACTGTACCTAATTGTCACAAGCAAGATTCCTCAGCTAAAATGTCAGAGACACTGACCTAATTAATTTTAAATTGTTAATTTTCCTCAACCTAGAATTACCAAGGAATAACATCACAATGAGGGATTGGTTGTCTAGATCAGATTATCGTGTCAGTAAATCTGTCAGACATTGCATTTCTTTATAAGTTGATTCAGGGGAAGACCTAGCTCATGGTTACCAGTGCTCTTCTCTGGAGTCCTGGGTGGTGTAAGTATGGAAGAAGTGAGCTGGACAGTAGGCGTGGGATTATTCTTTCTCTGCCTTGTTCCCTCAAGTTCCTGCCACCTTGACATACCCGTAAACTATGAACTATAGCCTGAACTTGTGAACTTAAATGAACCCTTTCTTACCTAAGTTGCTTTGCGTTATTTTATCACAGCAGCTGAAATGAACACAGAAGTGGTGCTAAGGTTTCTGTGTAGAAGGGTCCTTGAGAACATGCTTTACTGTTCAAGTGAGTACAGAGTGCTGGCAGTAGGACCAGGCACAGGTTGATGCCAGTCCATGATGCAGAGGAAAAGAGGATTCACGCCATCTACTGAGGGTTTTGAAAGCCACAGTGACCAGCCAGGAAGTAGAGAATGCTCCCAAAGAGTGGTGCAACTTAAGCTTTCCCTCAACCAAACAGTTTCTAAGTCAGGACGCAACTATGGGCTATGCCCACTCAGTACTCCTGCCTGCTGGGCTTTAAGATGTAACATGCATCTGGTTCTTGTCGGGAGGACACACATGCTTTTCCACAGCATGGATTCTCTGTGTCACTAGACGGCTTTGGGAAGAAAATTAGGATTGAGAAAGACTCTTTGGGCTTTCAAGCTCTTTATGCCTCTGAAAATAAATGTTGGGCTTGAGTGCTTTCTAATGTGAGACACCATTATTAATAACTCGAACGACTGGAGAGCCCTATCCAGTGCTTTCTAGGTGCCTCTACCCTCGCCTAGTTGGCCCACAATATGCAGAGTTATTCTCAAGTTTTATCGAAGAAAGCACTTTCATTATCAATTTTTTGTCATCTCAGTGATTCTCAAGCCTAATCGAGTCTGTTCTATGACAGGAGCGACAACATCAGTCACAGCGTCTTATACTTCAAGAGATGCTCTTACTGATTAGTCACTCGTTAACACAACCACTGACTAATCCACTCAGTCTGTTTGGAAGGCTGTCCCAGGCAGGGAGATACAGGTCTACCTGCTAAGAAAATATAAAAGAAAATACTTTAAAAAGAAAATATCAAAGTATGGACCTTTGATTTATATGGCGTATAGGAGAGGAAAAGGGGTTTTGCCCCTGTGTGATTCTTGTGTCTTGCAGTTCAGTGCAGACTCCGTGAAAAGACAATCCTGAGGCATATGGAAACCTTCCTTTCCTTTCCTTTCCCTCTCCTTTACAGAACTTTTAATTTTCATTCTCTTCTGTTTGTTGATTTTCCTCATTACAGCACAGGCTCCAGACATTCGAAAGCTGTTTCTCCCTGGGGCCTATAGAGTTAAGCACCTTCATTACATGTATGTGTGGATGGCTATGGTATGAAGAGTGAACCAGAGATTCATCCATGCTAGCCACAGCACCTACCCCAAGCTGTACCCCTATCCTGGCACATATATCTTGAAGAATGAAATGAACGGTGGACGTTTTTCACAGGATTATGAGAGGAGCGACCTCTCTGTCTCCATCTCCCCTCCCCATCCCCCTTCACACGACCCTCCGTCCCTCCATTCCTCTCCCCCCTTAACTCTCTCACACTGTGTGTGTGTGTGTGTGTGTGTGTGTGTGTGTGTGTGTGTGTGTGTGATGTTTAAATTGATACATGATACTGAGCAAAGCCAAGATCAGGAAACAGAAGGAATAGCTTTTCTGTGGACCATGAGGCAGAGGAACACATCTCACTGTAGCGGGAGCATCACTCAAGGCTTACTTCAAGCCAGTGGAGATGCACTTGAAGTTCCTTGGCTTTGGACGCATATTGAGTGCAGATTTTACTCAAAGTGCAGTGAAGCTAGAGAAACGTTTCCACCCAAGTAATGGTCTGATATAATATCATGTTATGGGTTTCTTGATTGTTTTGCATTGTTTCTAGGAGACAAGCTCTGTAAAGAAAGGCCAAGTTACTAGAGAAAGATGAATGGATTGACGAGCTTTAGTTTTCTAAGTATCACAGTAGCTACATCGAGAGAAAATAATGAAGTGTACACATCAGCTAGAAGTTAGGCGGTTAGTGAGATAGGAGTGTCTGTGCAAGCAGAGAGAAGAACGGAAGCATTTGAACTATATTTGGAGAGAGAATACATAAGATTTGATTCTATACATGATTGGAGGTATATAGAAGAGAAAGGTCAGAAGTGACTGTTAGACTTATCGTTTAGGGTTGGATGGATGGAAGATTTCTGTCACAGGGGGAATGGATGAATGACATGTGTCACATGGACACAGTGACCTGTGAGAAAGTAATTAAAGAAATTATAATACATGCTACAGTGTAAATGGTCCCTTTAAGCATTACAAAGTCTGCATAAGCATAAGAGAAGGCAGACACAGGACTGGGGAGAGAGCTGAGTGAGTACAGTGCTGTTGCTCCAGCATGAAGAGCTGAGGTCTGATCTTCTTCTCCCATGTAAATGGTGAGGGTGGTGGCCTGCACCTGTCACCACACATTAGCAGGTAGAGACCATGTGATTGGTGGTGAGGCAGCCAATCAGAAGCAGTGAACGCCAGGCTCAGGGAAAGAGTCTATCTCAAAAGAAGGGAGAAAGCCATCCCACCTTCAGTCTGTGGACTCTGAGCATTCAGTCCTGAGTGTGCAGATACATGCTTGCACACACACACACAGACCGTGGGCATAAGAAGCCAGATGCTGCACAGTTCCACCTGATCATATGTGTGAATCCACAGACAAAAGAAGGAAAACAGCGTTTGTCACAGGCTAAGGATACGCAGGAGGGGTGAATGGTTTCCTTTGTAGCAACGATGAGGCCTTAGAACTCGATAGAGGTGGGTGTTGTTTCCAGTATGAAGGTGCTAAGTGCCACTCGACCATGATCTTTAAAGTGCTTACTTTTGTACAATGTAAGGTCAATTCTTTAAAGATTAGAAGGATAGTGTGAGTGTTTTGGCAGTGGGGAGACTGGGGAAAGCAGGCTGTGTGGGGCTGGACTACTCCAATGCAGCATAGATCCATGAGGAGCGTGCATTTGATGTGGGTCTGTCGTCGAGCATATAAGCCTACGCTGAGATATAGGAAACAGTTGTCAGCTCTGAGATGTCAATCATGAAACAGGTGAACTCTTGTGACAAAAGATATGGAGGAAAACATAGGACGCTGGACCATTATAAAGTGGTACTCATAGCTACCCTATAAAGAAGAAACTGTGGTCCTTTTCAGACAGTGAAACCAAGAATAAACCTCCTACCTCAATCAATATGACCAAGATCAGACAGTTAATTTATGTGTGCCCAGGCTTCCAGCCTTCTGCCTTTCTCATGCCAGCATGATGATGCCATTTAAAACTTCATCACTGCCTCTCCCTCTGGCCCCATTCTTCCTGTCAGCCACGACTAAGTATTCACACATGGCAGGCACTGTTCTGGGCATATGTGGTTGGAAAGTGTAGACACAACTTTAGTCTCACCAAGGTGATCCAGTAAACAAGTAAGCATATCCCCCAGATACACCCTTGAGAATCACAGAGCAAAGACACCTCTCCAGGTTTATAGGTAGGAGGGAGATTTCCAGAGAACACGATAGTGAGGCTGAGGTTTGCAGTAGAAGCCGATGGAATGAACATGAGAGAGACAAGGATTTCTAGATCATCTGGCTGCCTCTGAGTATACCTGTGTGAGAATTCACTTTCCTGTCCTCTGTTCTCAGACTCTCGCATTCCTAGCTCATTACCTATACCAATATTTTCTGAATTCTTGCAGACCATGCAAAATGCAAATGAAATGGCCTGAACTTCATCAACTTGAACTTCATTCTGGATACAGAGTTTAAGGTCCATAGTCACTACAGTCAGAGGCAGGTGGATCTCTGTGGGTTCTAGGCCATCCTGATCTACATAACAAGTTCTGGTGAATCCTGACTTTTAAGAAGTTCAGAACTTCACATGCTATTAATCGAAGGTACATCAGTCTGGCCTTCAAAGTGAGCCCCAGCCCTTGAGCAAATTACTTTGGTTCTCTTTTTGTCCGATGAAAATGACTGACCCCAGAACCTCCTTCAGGTTAGGCTGGTACTCTACCATGGAGCCCATCTGTAGCACTCTCTTTACTTCTTAATTTGAGACAAGATCTCACTCTGTTCTTAAGGCTGGTCTTCAGCTTACTCTGTAGATCAAGCTAACCTTGAACAAGCCATCCTCCTTCCTCGGACTCCTGAGTAGCTGGAATGGCAGACCCGTGCCAGGAGGCCTGGCTAAATGTTTTTGTGAAAGAGGAGCCATAATGTCCTCTGTTCAGAGTAGGACATGAATGAGAAGAGGCACTAAGTGTTGAGTGTAGTATATAAGCTCAGAAAAAGAAATGTCACTGCCCTTGGCAAGGAAGGATTCTGAGTGCACTGGGTTCCCTGTTTTTTATACTGTTAAAATCGTTACCTACATACACACTAAAGGTTGTAGTGTGGGTAATTTGAAGTGTATGACTATAAACTACATGTTTAGGATGCGCTTCAGAGAAAACATTTTTTAAAAAAAGAACAGATTAAGAAAGCTTTGGTATAAACCAGTTTTTTGGTTGAAACATAGGAAAGAGTTAAACATCTAGAAATAGGTTTTTGCCTTTTAGGAATTACTAGCCAATCAGGGAGCTCAGTGGTGATGTAATGCCTGAGGCGGGCACTGCATTAGTTAAGTGTATTGTTTCTCGGGCTTCAGTGAGAAGGAGAGCTGGAACAGAGGGGTTAATCATTATCATATTCTCTCTCTCTCTCCCTCCCTCCCTCCCTCCCTCCCTCCCTCCCTTTCTCCTCTGTGAGGAAATAGCAGAGCTCATCACACTGTTGGCACTTGCTTTCCTATAAAAGCTATACTTGCCTCCTGCCTCCCTCCCAAGCACAGCACATGTTCCAGTAGTACTACAGAGGAGGACCTAGGAGGGGGCTGGGAAGAGTGGGAGGAGGAGCAAGAGGAGGAGTTGTTCTTTAGTTGAAAGAGCCCCTTTGCTGGGCTGTGGCCTCTCCATGCCACCTGGGATGGGAACTGCTCTACACACACCCCATGAATTATTTAACAGCCACCTGCTTCTGAGCATTGTTCAACCTGGAGGGATCCTAGAACTAGGAGGTGAGCCCAAGGATCTGGAGGAGGGAGTGGGTCTGGGAGGTGAAGGGAAAGTCTCTGGGTGGAGGGAAGCAACAGCCCTAGACTGGGACAAGCTCTGGCCAGTGGCTGCCACTGGCCTGTAGTGTGATCTCAGGAAGGCAGGTCTCCCTTTCTGAGTCTGTGTGCTAAAGTGCACATGGTTCTGTCAGGTGCTGGCAGGCACTGTGCTCAGGAGGAACTGGGAACAGACTTGTCCTTGGTGTAGCTTTCTGTGAAATGCTCCCTAAATATAAAGGCTTGGCTTTGGGAATCAAGCCAGGCTGGGAGCTGATGTGCTAAGGATCCAGTTATAAAGCAGCCCCTTCCTTGTATTGTCTGTGCTCCCTCCTTAGTGTTCCACCCCAGCAGACTGTGGAGTAAAATTTCTCCAGAAATCACTGAATGCTCTCAGAGAGATTCTCTTGTTTGCCATGAACCCTCAGGTCGCTGGCCCCTGAGTTACTGATGTGCCTGAATGAATCTGTAGCAGTCTCCAGCTGTCTTTGGTGGGTTGTCAGGGGATGGGGAATGCCTCAGTTCCTTTTGTACTGTAGATGGCACCACTGTGATGCTTTTCTTGTCTGTGTGTGGTGGGCTGTAGGCTGTTCGATTGTTGGCAAAGCCAGAGACCCCTCCCTACCGATCCCAAAGGGGTTCTAGTGCACATGTGTCTTCTTCAGTGCGTAAACTAAAAAGAGCAGAGGTGGGCATACATGAGGGGAGCATCTGGGAACTGCTGCTTGCTCAAAACTTTGACTTTCACCTCATCAGAACTTCAAGACTTTCTCCTATCTCATACTTTCATCTCAGACACACACTATGACACGATCTCCCTGGTACAAACCCCCCCGAATCCTAAGCAGGGGGAAAAGTTCAGCTACTGCTTAGATTTTGGTAAAATAGACGTTCCACATGTCTGTAAGGTGAGTGGGACCTACAAAGGGTCCTGTCTGTGTCTTGTGTAGCCCTTGGTGTCTGTCACCCTGCTTCTAGACCAGGCTTTGTTGATGAAGTACTTGCATATCTGTGAGCTAAGTCACCAGTTTTTTTTTTTCTAAGCCTCAGTCCTTTGGTTTTCCCATCATAGAGGTTGAAAGGGAGGAATGGATTTTCAGAGACTTTCCAGTTCCAGGTGATTGTGCCTTAGAGGGGAATGAGCTTTAGAATGAGTGGGTGGGTTCAGTTTGATGGGTAAACAATGTTTAAATAAAGGGGCGTATCACCTGTGTTCCCTGGGTCACAGGGGCTTCACAGTAGTTAATCACTGTGTGTGTGTGTGTGTGTGTGTGTGTGTGTGTGTGTCTGTGAATGAACACACTGGAATGAACAGACAATGTCCACTGCAGAGATGTAGAGACTGCAGAGTTTCCAGCCTGAAAACTGTGGAGGCAGAGGCATCAGGGACAGAAGAATTCCAGGTAGACTTTTTATATACAGATGAAAGAATTGAAGAATCCAGAATCTAGGAAGCAACGAAGCAGCAAATTACCAAGTAGAACCAGGACTTGCAGTAAGGACATAAAGTATAAGGTGGAGGGGCTAGCCAAAATGTGCATTGGTCTAGAGCTCCATGAAGTCTAGAATGTTTATGTTATGTGATTCAGTATTTGTTCCTAGTTGGTAAACCTGTTTCAGAAGGATAAGGCACTGCTTCTTGGGGAAGAGCGTGTTCCTAAGGTTGGTTTTATAGTTTTCAAAAGCCCAAGTGATTCCCAATCTGTCTCCACTTGTCCTAGAGACTCTCAGCTGTTCCTCTCACTCTGCCTTTGCTGTACCACAGTGGATTTGTTCTGTAAGCATGAGTCTGAATTATACGTTATGTTTTATAAATTTGTTGCCTTGGTCATGAAGTCTTATTGGAGCAAAAGAAAGGAAGATGCAGAACTTAGAATCTCTTATCCTACGATGAAGGAGGCTGGGAAATAATTCCAGTTGGTCCAACAGCCACTCTGCTGGTCCTGTGGACAGTGATGGAGGCTGGTATCTACAAGCTAGGAATATGTAAACAGCTACATTTTGGGCAACTTGAGTAGCAGGACTCTGGCCAGTTAAGGCTGACTATCTGGCCAGGGCCCTGTAACCCTGGCTTCTGGGCATGAATTCAGGCAGGGAGATGCTGCCATGTGATGCTTGCTTCTAATCTTTCCTCTCACTGTACTGGAAGCTGTGACCTCTATCTTGTCACTGGGGAGAGCCTTTAGGGAGTTGCCTAGAGCACCTCTGCTCACTTTCTATGCCAGGTCCCTGTGAGAACTTCTGCCTTACCTGGGCTTATCCTTCTTTCTCTCAGGACCCAGTGGATACTGTTGGGGTTGTCATTGTGGTACATCTACCCAATGGAGTACTATTCAGCTATCAAAAACAATGACTTCATGAAATTCATAGGACAATGGAATGAACTAGAAAATATCATCCTGAGTGAGGTAACTCAGACACAGAAAAACACACTTGGTAGGTAATCACTGATAAGTGGATATTAGCCAAGAAGCTCGAATTACACAAGATGCAATCCACAGACCACAGGAAGCTCAAGAACAAGGATGACCAAAATGCAGATGCTCCCACTCCTTCTTAAAAGGGGGAAAATATCCATAGGAAGGGATATGGAAGCAAAGTTTAGAGCAGCGACTCAAGGAATGGCCATTCAGAGCATGGCCCACATGCGGCCCATATGTAGACAGTCACCAAAAGTAGGTAAGATTGATGAAGCTAAAAAATGCATGCAGAAAGGGACCGGATATAGATCTCTCCTGAGAGATACATCCAGAGCATGTCCAATACAGAGGTCAATGCTAGCAGCAAACCACCGAAGTGAGAATTCCCTTGGGGGAATTAGAGGAAGGATTGAAAGAGCTGAAGGAGCTTGCAACCCCATAAGAACAACAATCCCAACCAACCAGAGCTTCCAGGGACTAAACCACTACCAAAAGACTATACATGGACTGACCCAAGGCTCCAACTGCATAGGTAGCAGAGAATAGCCTAGTAAGAGACATCTACCAGGAGGCTTAGCCAAATCTTTTTGACAAAGGTGTGTCATAATATCCTCTCTACAGAGTAGGACATGAATGAGAAGAGGCATTAAGTGTTGATTGTACTGTATAAGCTCAGAAAAGAAATGCCACTGCCCTTGGCATGGAAGGTTTCTGAGTACACTGGGTTCCCTATTTATACTGACAATATGGATACCCCTAGAGCCACTAAAGGTTGTGTACAGATAAGCTGAAATGTATCACTATAAACAACATGTTTTTAGGATGCTCTTTTGGAGAATTAAATTGAAAAAATAAAACAAGTTGAGGAAACAGTGGTATAAACCAAATCCTCTTTGGTTTGATACATAGGAAAGAGTTAAGCATTTAAAAACTGGACTTTGCATTTTAGCAATTATTAGACAATGAGGAAGCTCCCTGGTGAATGTAATGCCTGGGGCACTGAGAAGCAGAACTGGAAGAGAAGGGTTAATCATCAACATTCTTTCTCCTTCCTCTTCCTCCTCCTCCTCCTCCTCTTCTTCCTCCTCCTCTTCTTCCTCCTGTCACCCTCTCTCTGTCTCTCTCTCCCCCCCACCCCCTGCATCCTGTTCTCTCTCCTTTCTCAATCAGTCCTGCTCTCCTCTCCTCTTCTTTGTCTGAAGAAATAGCAGAGCTCATCACACTGTTGGCACTTGCTTTCCTATAAAAGCCATACTTGCCTCCTGCCTCCCTCCCAAGCACAGCACATGTTCCAGTAGTACTACAGAGGAGGACCTAGGAGGGGGCTGGGAAGAGTGGGAGGAGGAGCAAGAGGAGGAGTTGTTCTTTAGTTGAAAGAGCCCCTTTGCTGGGCTGTGGCCTCTCCATGCCACCTGGGATGGGAACTGCTCTACACACACCCCATGAATTATTTAACAGCCACCTGCTTCTGAGCATTGTTCAACCTGGAGGGATCCTCAGAACTAGGAGGTGAGCCCAAGGATCTGGAAGAGGGAGTGGGTCTGGGAGGTGAAGGGAAAGTCTCTGGGTGGAGGGAAGCAACAGCCCTAGACTGGGACAAGCTCTGGCCAGTGGCTGCTACTGCCTGCAGTGTAACCTCAGGAAGACAATTCTCCCATTCTTACTCTGTTTGCTAAAGAGCATATTGTTCTGTCAGGTGCTGGCAGGCACTGTGCTCAGGAGGAACTGGGAACAGACTTGTCCTTGGTGTAGCTTTCTGTGAAATGCTCCCTAAAGGTAAAGGCTTGGCTTTGGGAATCCAACCAGGATGGGATCTAATGAGCCAAGCATCCAGTTATAAAGCTGGCCCTTCCTTGTATTGTCTGTGCTCCCTGCTTAGTGCTCTATCCCAGCAGACGATGGAGTAAAATTTCGCCAGGAATCTCTGAATGCTCTTATCTCTTTGCCATGAAACTGCACTGGTCTCCTGCACTGTCCCCTGTGTCCCCAGTGCTGCTCTTGCTGCACAGCTCTCTGAGGCTCCTACACTGGCCTCCTGCACAGCCCCCTACAGGCCACAGCGCTGCCCAACCCTATTCTAAGACATCCAGCTGCTGAGCTGTGGGTCAGAGTCACCCTTGTTCTGCACAACTCCTAGACCCCCAGGCTTGCTGTTGGACTGTAACAGCTACCTGAGCAGCTCACTGAGGTTGGGCATCCTCAGTGGCTCCGAGTCTCACAGCCTGGACCCTGTCCAATGCCTCAATGCCTGCCCATCTTCTGCTACCTCTCCATCTCTGAGGACCAAAGGAAGGGGCGCCTGCGAGGGCTTGGGAGAGGTGCTACAGTGCATATTGGTTGGTGGGTGACACTGCAGCAGGCCTACTTGCAGGCCAAGCTGAGCACTTATACTGGAACTCTTTCAGGAGGGGCTCCTTCGGTTCTCTTTGTTTCCCAGTTTCTTTTTTATATCATCATCATCACCACCACCACCATCATCATCATCATCATCATCATCATCATCATCATCATCATCATCATCATCATCATCATCATTGCTGCAAAGTGTCGTTCTTGTTGAAATGAATGCCAATGAACTTTTATTTTGAATGAACAAAATATCCACAAGAGGGCAGTTGTGATGTGGAAAGAACAGAAATTCCAAACACTTGTTTAGGTTTCAGATGAGTTTGAAACTCTAGTTTTAGCTTTAAAAGAAAAGAGAGCCAAGCACCAGCAGCTATCAGCCACCATTCCATCTCTTCTCTCACCTGACAGCCTTAGTTACAGTCCAGATGTGAGAACTCTTACATTGGAAGGGTTTCCAAGACCAGTGTGAGCCAGCGGGCTGCCACCTCCCTAAACTATAAGTTTCTAGAATTGAAACTCAGTCCAACTCTTAAAGTATCTGCTAGTGAATAATACAATAAATAATCATAAGCTTGAACATTTACTACATTTCCTGGGCTCACCATTTTGTTAATTTGCCTTTTTCTGTTCCATATGCATTTTTACCATCATCAGGTATAATGAATGGGTCTTAGCAGATTCCACTTGGGTGTTCTACTGAATTCTTCTCTCTCTCTCTCTCTCTCTCTCTCTCTCTCTCTCTCTCTCACACACACACACACACACACACACACACACACACACACACACACACACACAGAAAATGCTTTCTTAAGATGATGTCGGGCTGGAGAGATGGCTCAGAGTTTGAGAGCACTGACTGCTCTGCCAGAGGTCCTCAGTTCAAATCCCAGCAACCACATAGTGGCTCACAACCATCTACAGGGGGATCTGGTGCCCTCTTCTGATGTGTCTGAAGAAAGCTAGTGTACTCATATAAAATAAAAACTTTTTTAAGGATTTATTATTTACTTCATGTATGAGTACACTGTCACTGTCTTCAGACACATCAGAAGAGGGCACAGATCTCATTACAGATGGTTGTGAGCCACCATGTGGTTGCAAGAACAAAAAGACCGAAACGTAATCTTCCTGTGCTCAGGTGTGTAATGATTATGTGTATTGTGTACAGTTTTGGTTTTTAATAGAAGAAAGATGTGCATAACTTTGGAACAGACTCAAACACATCAACTAAAAATATTCAGAGGCCAGAAAAGAAGCCATGTGGGCTTTATCCTACGACGTAATCATGTAAACTGGTACTAATGAGCAAAGCTCACACACTATAACAAAAGCAAAGAATTGGAAGCCATCCATGAATACACATCTGTATAATGAACTCACCTCAAAAATAGTTAAAGAAAAAGGCTGAGAAGTAGGGACAGGCTGGTATACTTCCGTGTTCCTAGTAATGTTCTGAGGCTGAGACTGGAAGTTCAGAGTTCAAGGCCAGCCTGATCTATGTATCCAGACCTTACTTCAAAACATTAGAAGGTTCCTTTATAGAAAGGTTTCCAAGATGTATTGTTAAAGGAAGCATGGCAGCACACAACTTGTGTGTAAGACGCTACCGCTGAATTAAAAAATGAAACATAGGGATGGGAGGGTGGGCAGGGAGACTGCCTTGGGAGTATGAGACACTTCTTGTCAAGCCTGACAACCTAAAGTCCTCCCTAAGGGTCCACATGGTAGAAAGAGAGTATCAAGTCTGACAGGTTGACCTCTGACCTCCACACACTCACATACACACATGCAAAACCAAGTGCAATACCTACTTTTAGTTAAAACGGGAGTCTTTGCAGTAGAGTCCTTGTTTAGAATGTTTGAGGAGAAAAGTGAAAGTAGGAGAACATGTACATTTATATCCCTGCATGACTGAGATTAAGTCTGAAAGTATACATACGAAATCATTAATCATGATTTTCTGTTAATGGGGTGGGTCGGGACAAAACGAGGAGGTATAGAAAGAGAAAGGGATGTTTTCTTTTGTAGCTCTGTATACCTTTTTGACATTTCCTATTGTGCTATTTATTTTAAAAACCAAATAAATAACATTAAATGAGGAGCATTAAAGAACCACTATGGAGAAAAATGAGGAGAGGAATGAGGGCTGCATTGTGTCTGTACTTAGGAATGGTCCTTAGTAACTTATCTTATGGGCATCTACACAACCAGTGTAAATTACCACACACTTAACTCAATTGTAAAGTGCCAAATAGGCACTTATTCCCTCCACTTTGAGCAATTGTGAGATTCTGTGTTAACCACTATTGACTATCCAAAAACAAACAAAACAAAACAAACAGAAACCCTTATCTGTAGAGGTCTGACAACCATTCTAGAATATAGAGAATGAATTACAAATTAAAATGTCACCTGGTTCCAGTGAAATACAAATAATTAAGATAGAGTTCTTAAAATGTTCATCTGTAGTCATCAGTGAAATGTAGATTGGGAAAAGATCTTTACCACTCCTACAACTGATAGAGATCTTATATCCAAAATATACAAAGAACTCAAGAAGATAGACTGCAGGAAGACAAATAACCCTAGTAAAAATGGGGTTCAGAGCTAAACAAAGAATGCACAGCTGAGGAATGCCGAATGGCTGAGAAACACCTAAAGAAATGGTCAACATCTTTAGTCCTAAGGGAAATGCAAGTCAAAGCAACCCTGAGATTTCACCTCACACCAGTGAGAATGGCTAAGATCAAACACACAGGTGACAGCAAATGCTGGCGAGGATGTGGAGAAAGAGGAACACTCTTCCATTGTTAGTGAGATTGCAGACTGGTTCAACAATTCTGGAACTCAATCTGGAGGTTCCTCAGATTATTGGACATTGAACTACCTGAAGATCCAGCTATATCTCTCTTGGGCATATACCCACAAGATGCCCCAACATGTAACAAAGACATGTGCTCCACTATGTTCATAGCAGCCTTATTTATAATAGCCAGAAGCTGGAAAGAACCCAGATGCCCTTCAACAGAGGAATGGATACAGAAAATGTGGTACATCTATACAATGGAATACTACTCAGCTATCAAAAACGATGACTTTATGAAATTCATAGGTAAATGGATGGAACTAGAAAATATCATCCTGAGTGAGGTAACCCAATCACAGAAAGAAATACATGGTATGCACTCATTGATAAGTGCCTATTAGCCCAAATGCTTGAATTACCCTAAATGCACAGAACACATGAAACTCAAGAAAGATGACCAAAATGTGAATGCTTCACTCCTTCTTCAAAAGGGGGAACAAGAATACCCTTGGCAGGGAATAGGGAGGCAAAGTTTAGAACAGAGGCAGAAGGAACATCCATTCAGAGCCTGCCCCACATGAGGCCCATACATATACAGCCACCCAATTAGACAAGATGGATGAAGCAAAGAAGTGCAGGCCGACAGGAGCCGGATGTAGATCGCTCCTGAGAGACACAGCCAGAATACAGCATATACATAGGCGAATGCCATCATTAAACCACTGAACTGAGAACAGGACCCCCGTTGAAGGAATCAGAGAAAGGACTGGAAGAGCTTGAAGGTGCTCGTGACCCCATATGAACAACAATGCCAACCAACCAGAGCTTCCAGGGACTAAGCCACTACCCAAAGACTTTACAGGGACTGACCCTGGGCTCCAACCCCATAGGTAGCAATAAATAGCCTAGTAAGGACACCAGTGGAAGGGGAAGCCCTTGGTCCTGCCAAGACTGAACCCCAGTGAATGTGATTGTTGGGGGGAGGGCGGTAGTGGGGGGAGGATGGGGAGGGGAACAACAATATAGAAGGGGAGTGGGAGGGGTTAGGGTGATGTTGGCCCAGAAACCAAGAAAGGGAATAACAATCGAAATGTAAATAAGAAATACTCAAGTTAATAAAGATAAAAACAAAAAAGGAGAAAAAAAAGATATTCCACATACCTAGCACATTGTAGGGATTCAAATCCCTACAATGAGAGAGCCCTGAGCTATTAGAATGACCAAACTACTTAGCAGGCCTTACCAGGTGCTGATGTGGAGAGATCACTTGGAACACTCAGGCATTACTAACTGACTGGAAACCAGCTCAGCTGCTCTGGAAATAGTCTGACAGTTTCTCACAGAATTTTACAATGCCTTAGAGCATGGAACTATCAATCCAAAACTATCTGTGTCCACACATAGATGCCTGTGCTATAGGTATGTACAGGTGTTGGTATCAGTGTGCACTTCTGAGTGTGAGCAAGTGTGCATGCCACCCACAGGTTGACTTTTACATTACTTACCACATCACTCTTCATGGTTTTAGTTGTGTGTTTGTTAGAGACGTGATCTCTTACAGCACCTTGAATTCACCAATTCAGCTAAACTGACAGGAGAGTAAACTTCAGGGACCTCTCTCACTCTCCCAACCCCTGTCTCATGCTGGGATTATAGACATATACTGCTTTTCCAAACTTTTCTTTAATGTTGGCAGTCATGGTGATGGTAGAAGTAAGGTTCTGCTAGGAATCCAAATGCAGTTTCTCCTGCTTGCACAGCACACACTTTACTGACTGAAACATATCTGTGCATATGACATTTTGTGGTGACACAACATTGTGATAGAGATGAAATCTATGGTTGCAGTTGTTAAAGGTGAGATGTTTGTGACTATGGCAGGATGATAGCAGGCATATTGTGAGCATAAATGGAACTGTTCAGTATATTGATCATGGATCATGGATCTGAGAGTTACACACACACACACACACACACACACACACACACACACACAAAGAGAAGTGGAGGCAAACAGAGACACAGAGAGATATTGAGACAGAGAGTCAGCCAGGCATAAAAGCATATCCCTGCAATCCCAGCACTTCAGAGGCTGAGATAGGGGAATTTTGAGTTGGATGGTAGCCTGAGATCCTGACTAAAATTAATAGAAAGCTAGTTAGTCAATCAGTCCACCCATGTTGCCTCCTTGATTAAAACTTCTAACATGGGATGGAATCTAATCTCCCTTGCTCAGAGCACAAATTCCTAACAAATCCAGCTTCAGGGACCCGTTAATGACATCTTCTCTAACTTCCCCTTATTGGCCACTCTACCTACTCTGAGGCTCATTTACTGTTTCCAATTTTTCCCAGATCTTTCCAGCTACGACTGAGCTTCAAATGAAACTGACTATCGGTTCTACAGAATGCCACTAAATGGTTAAGAATGCCTCAAATATTGTTGAACCGGATAAATGAATAAACCCAAGAGATCAACTTTCAGTCCTGAAATTTCCGGTGCTCTGAACCTGGCCTTACGTTTTAGTTTTGTATTTTCCCCAATCTAGAAATAATTAATTCAGCCCTTGGTATTTAAAACTGTATTCAGGCTGACATCTTACTGTAGCTTGCTTGAGCAGGAACAAGATCTAGGAGACACAAAGGCTGAAAACTCATGTTTTCTTAAGAGTGAGTCTACATGAATCTTAACCAAGAGAAAACTACTTAGAAGCACTACCACCCTAAGAAAATGAGATGTCCCTGTAGTATCTTTCAAAGGAGGATTAGCACCTAGTTCTGGGTCTCCTACAGGTTCATTGGGTCATCTCAGAGTCAGCAGAGTGAGCCCTACGACTGAAGGACACAGAGTGTCAATAACAAACTCAATGTCACACAAAGGTGGGTAACACCTGGCGTACTTCCACTCAGGTGTTTACAGCCTTCAGCCCCATTCTTTTTCCACTTGGGATTTTGGAAGTAATGTTTATTCATGATAATAAATGTCAGAGGTGTCAAGCAGGATGCACAAACTCAAAGATGGCCTAGTTCTCCTCTGAAGTTTCTGAAAGACTGGCATAGTCAAGGCTGACAGAGCAAGAGTCCGATGACTGCACATATTTATTGAACATCTGTTCTGTAACAGGTCTTGGACTGGGGTTTCCCCCAGGTACTGTCATTTGATTGTCAAGATTGTCTAAACAACTTTCAGCACCCATGCACTTGTTGGCCCGTTTATACACAGAGAAGGACATAAACCCTTCAAGCAAGGATGCATTGGAACTCCGCACTCCCAGCCAGTCTGGCTCATAACCTGTTAGTTCCCTTGAAGACAAAAGCAGTATCAGCCCTGTGCAAACCCATGCAGATTTTGATTTTCTATTTCCTTTAGGCTGGGCCAGCATCTTGTGCACTGATCAGCACGGGCACTGCTGTTGAGGGTTACATACACAGAAGCCATACATAGTGCATGCTCTTGGTGACTAAATTCTTTTCAATGTATTTTTGCCTATACAGCTCTTCATTTCCTACTATGGCCTTGTGACCTAGAGAATATGAGTGTTCCTGCTGTACCCTTGTTTATTCTTCAGTAAGAATAAACAAGGAATCTGAGATCTAATGGGAAGGTTGAAGGCTATAGGGTTCTGTTTATTGCCAGGATTTCTGCCCACTTTGAGTAAGAGCATGGAAGGTGAACTCTACTCTGCGGGACAGCTCTGTCTATCCCTCTATATTCTGGGTCTCCTCCCTACTTCTACCCACTCCTGTGAACTGTGCCCTCTAGTCCTGTAGAATAATGACTGTTTCTTTCCTACGATAACCTTTTGTAGATCTGGATGGTGCTTTCTTAAAAACACCACGTGGGCTGGACAAAGAGTCACGTGTCTGCACTCTTTAAAGTTGACTTCATGTGCTTAGGTCTGGCTCTAAATCTCAGGTGTCATACAAGGTAATGAGACTTGCCTCCTTGTTATACAGTACCAGAAACTAATTCTGTTCAATTTTGGAAGCTGCACTCATGAATCAAGCAGCTTAGTTGGGAAGGCAAGGAACAGAAAGCTTATGTGAGGGGATCTGGTGTAGTTGCCTGGATATATACAGCCACACGTGCAGGGAATGGGTCTCAATTCACCCATGAGAAACGATTGCTCACCTGGGAAGCAAAGCCCACATGAAATAGTGCTGGCCCAGCTCCAGTGGAGCCTGTCTGACATGAAACAATCGTGGTCAGCAGGCCAGAGATATGTGTTCCTCGGAACCTGGTCTCCTGGAGACACTTGGCCACTTCCTCTCGACTTTCTGCCTACTGATTTGAACAGACCCCTTTGTTCCTTTTTCTACTAATGGGAACATCGAGACCTGATTTGGGCTTTACGGACCATGCCTCTTTTGAAAGCACTAGCAAAAATTAAGTAGAATCAGAATGGAACTCTAAGAGATGTGATCAATAACTTATAACAGGAAGAATGAACTGTGGATAATCCAGACCTCCTAGATAGTGAAAGAATCAAGGCACTAGCAATTAGAGGGGAAAGTCCCGTCAATTATAAAAAAATCCATACATTTAGGAATTCCTATCAAGTAGTTACATGGAAGAAAACATTATTTAATTAGAGGAAGGTGGTGGGCCCCTCCTCCAGGTAAAAACAGCCTGAGTAGATACAGGACCGCTGCACAGCCATTGCCCTACACAGGGACATATAATGAAGAAGGTGATAGATGGGTTAATATTGATGGAAAGAGAGTATTATATTTTTCTTTAAATTTTATAGAACACTTGGCCAGATCACATCCCCCTGCTTGCCTATTATCAAAAGGAATTATCCTACCTTTAAAAAGACGATTACATGAATTTTGGCTAAGAGAGAGTAAAAGACTAAAGATTCCTTACAGCTGGCTGTCCTGTTGTTATCCGAGAGATGATATTTAGAGATGGAGGTAAATGAGGTTTATGACCACCGTCTGGCACCAGTCCGATTCTCAGGAAAGTTTATTTCCTGTCTTGCTTTCTGTTCTGAACTTCATTTAAACTGTTAAACTTTTTCTTTGTTATGGTTTGACTGTACCCTGGCAAGGGGCCAAAAATTAGCTCCTGTTCAAGCATTGTATATAACCACTAAGCAGAAATTTAGTAAAATCGCAGCAGATTCAAATCACCCTGAGTGTGTTGTGTCTGTCTGTCATTGCACCAAACCTGTGCCTTCCTGAGTACCAGAGCCCTCCTTCTCCCACAGTGGTATCCTCTGTCTGAGTGGACCGTGGCACCAGTGGATTTAATGAAGTCTATGGCTCACTTAAACAGGATCATCTGGATTTTGGAGTTGATTAGGAGAAACAATGCACAACTGCAGAATAGGGATCCCAACAAAAGAAACGAACCCATGACCACACAAGTGCAGAATAGGTAAACATACTGCATGGCAGTTGGGTGCTCTGGGAGGCAGCAGTCTGCCAATGTTTCTGTGACTGCCATGACATTGGGAATGGAGGTCGAAGACCTAAATTCAAAGTATTCTGCTATTGTAGGCAGGAACCACAAACTGTGTTATTTGGAAAACTGGTTCAAAAAGTATTCTGCTATTGTAGGCAGGAACCACAAACTGTGTTATTTGGAAAACTGGTTCAGGGTAGGAGAAACTAGGGACGTTCTAGCCACATTTTTTTCAGTGAAGAGGGAGGGAATGACTGACTCAATGAATGAATGAATGAATTTTTGCTGTGGAACATATGATGAACTGGAGGTCTGACCCTAAGTCAGTGCTCCCTCATTTCTTCAGGGGCATTGCCCTATCCCTTTCTGGGAAGGACTTTTGGAAAGTTGCAGGAGAAGCCTCAGAGGATGTTGAAAGTCTTTCTGTCTGTCTTCTTCCAAAAGGGGAGCATCCTGCCTTGATGGTTAATTGTTGTCCTGAGGGAGATTCCTATATTGGAACTCATGATGGGGCACCTATTTCTTTTTAGAGGTGACAGATTCTCACCACATTGTTTGGAGGCAAAAGCCACCTTCCTCTCATTCCTTGAGATACTTCTCCCTCCCTCTATAGGCCCAGCGGACTTAGGATACCACCAGCATCACAGCCGCCAGGAGGTTTCACACATCTTCAGGGTCTGGTTGCAAGTCTCTGCCTCAAGGAAGGGTGGATTTTTATGACCCATGCATGGACCAGGATCAAAGGCAGTTCTGCAAACTTGGAGAGGGCCAAAGAAGACAGAATTTTAGTTTTATTAAGGACTACCAAGTTGCCAGGATCAAATTTATATTCACAGAACAGACATCCTAAATGTCTTCCTTGCACCTGGATGTATCTTGATCCAGCTGTACTGAGGATTGTGCTTTCTTTTCCTAATCCTCTGAGGTCACTGTGACTGTCCTAGGTCTGTGCTTGCATATTGCCTTCCACACAGGAGATTCTGGGCACTGTCCAATTCAGCCAGGTCTGCCCTCCTTTGGACTGAGGTATCACATTCTCAGGGGCATGGAGCTGTGCATTAATCAAAACTTTGGTTACTATAAATGTCTCAGTCATAGCTGTAATTTCTGGACGGTAGGACAGTTCACCTATGTCAGCATTCTTTCACTAGACCTTACAGCAGTACTCTCTAGAGCCTGATGCCAAAGGCCTGATGTTGTTTCCCCTGCATTCTGTGACTGGTTTAGTGACACCTGGTACAGAAGCTACCTTCTGTCCAGGCTCTTAGTGAAGCTTCATTATTTGGTACACTTAGTTTCCATCATCTAAATCATAGGAGACAGGAATGTCTCCAGAGTCCTGTTTCAGTTTTGTTGACAGCCTTCTAGAAAGGAAAAGTGCACTCCTAGATCTGCCTCCTCAGGACACCTTCATATTCCTTCCCAAGGTATTCTCAGTGACTGTTATCCAGTGCAGGACTTCACCATGGGCCAGGTCAACTGCAGCCTCAGTCCTTCCTGCCTCTTCACTGTTCAACTGTGGAGGTCAATAGGCTAGGGCCTGCACACAGAATATGGAGCCATTAGGATTTAACTCTGAAAAGAATCCAAACATGGCTGATTCCCTTCCCACGTCCCTCAAACCCACGGGGTTATGGCTGTCCATGCTGTCTATTTTAGGTGCTAGGGGCCAAGGAATCCTTTGCTCTGAATACCTTAGGAGAGATTGCTATGGTATCCTCAGGGTTAGAGCAGCTTAGCCACTGGCCTCTACTCTTTTATTCCCCCATACTTTTCTCCATTCTACAGGGCTCAGGGGCCCATCACATCACCCTGCTGTGTAGAGTGTCTACATGTATTCCTCCTGCCCCTCTGAACTTTGTTCGCTTGGGCTACTGGGCCTGCTTCCCATTAGCTGCTATCCCTGTGCCTGGTGCCTGGGGATGGTCACTAGACTCTCCACATTTGGTAGTTGAATGATTGCAAATGCCTTGAGGAAGCCTTGTGGTGGAGGTGCACACCTTTACTTCCAGCAACATAGGCAGGTGGATCCATGAGTTACTTGCCAGCCTGGTGTACTGAGGGAATTCCAGGATAGTCAGGGCTACACAGAGAAAACCTGACTTGGGAACTCCATGTTCCAAAGTGAGAAACCTCTTGTGGAGATAAAGGCAGAGTATCTGAGTACCTGGCTCTTGAACCTTGTAGCAAGGTGAACCAAGGTGACTTCAAGGACTTTGTCAGGGTAACCTGGGAGAGGCTGTCTTCGGTGTCTTGGACAGTATGAATAGAGGTTTCCTTTTAGATGGTCAAGCTCTCGGTCCTGAATCACCGAGATTCAGATGACCCTTGCAAATGCCCTGGGACAGAGCTCTCATGTACTTGTCCTGTACTTAAGCCTAAGGATTCTCAGAATCAACCCCAGCAGACTGGAAGCTCCCAACCCTAGTTAACAGCCTGCCCTAGCCCTGTCCTCAGGGTTAGGGCAGCTTAGCCACTGGCCTCTATTCTTTTATTCCCCCATACTTTTCTCCATTCTACTTCGCTCAGGGGCCCATAATGCTACTAAACTTTAAGCTCTCTGACTATCCTCTACTAAGTAACTAGTAATTCTTTTTCTTTCTCTAGGATTATATGAAATAAATTTCAATTATTTTGTAGTATTCTCTTCTTTTAAATCCCTCAGTTTATCCTCTCATCTACAGAAAAAATTGTTAAAAAAATCTATTTCTTTACATCTCACACCTCTGAGGGTTTCTCCAGGCCTGTTAGACCTGACTTATCCCTACTAACTGCCAATTGCTCAGAGAAGGGGAAAGAAGGAAACTCTAAGACCCTCAGTTTTTAGTCCCACACTTCTTTTCTGTTTAATCCCTTCCTTTGTTTGGCTCTGCTTACTCTCCTGGGGGTTGGGTTCAGAAAGGGGGAAGGGGATCCCACAGAGTGAAAGCAAATCTATTGTTGGGGCCCTAGGAGGGACCACCTCCCATCCCCTCTCTACTCTCCATCCAGAATACTCCCATAAGAAAATCAAATGATATTTCTCCCCCGAAAATGTGGGGGGCAAAAAGAGCTTAAACCCAAACATATATTAAAAAATTAAAATTTGAATCTGAATAGAAATGTATTTTCTTCTCTCCCTACCTACATAGTAAACTTTCTAAAGTTTTTTTGGGTCACTTTCTCATTGAATATAATTTTTGTATCATAATTACCTAATAAAACTCATTTTCATATTAGCCCAGGCTCTTTGCTACATTTATATGGTAATAAATGCCTTTATTGAAACAGAAGATTAAATTATACTGAAATGCTCCTTTTCATTATTGATTTTTTTTCCTCTCCTCTCTTGGTAGCCCATCTCACTCCCTCAGTGCTTGCTTTGCTGCTAGATCCCTTTTGTGCTTGTTTCTAGGAAAGGCTCACCTAGCAGGGATGGATTGGATCTGTGGAGCCCCTAATGAAAGAGTCTTTTGCCTTTGTGGGTGAAAAGGGGAGGGGGGAGAGGATTGACAGACAGATTTCTATTCTTCTGACCCCACTCCCATGCCCTGCCCCTGGGCAACCCACGATGCCCATTTGGTTTGGTTTCTATCCTGCAATGATCTCAAGATGGCTCACATTGGTGGAAAGGAATGAAGCACTTATAAAAGAGGTGCATTCTTTTCTTCCCAAGAAACATGGAAAATTATGCATAAAATAAATCCTCTGCCAATTCAGAAGCAGAAGTACCTGATTTTTTTTTTTTTGACATGCCACTTTAGGGGTAAAAACAAGGTTTCTGCTGCACACATGTGTCTAAAGCAGCTTTTGGAACACAGCACCACCCAGAGTACAACAGCTTCCATGAGGTGCCCTCTTCCTCAGTTTTTGTTGGCTGGGTCAGCATAGACTGGCAGATAGTACACTGGTCCTCGGCCACGGCAAGCCTCTGGCTGTCCAGGACAGGGCAAATGCTCAGGGGGCATGCTGTCCCTACCAAGGCAGGGGACGAAACCAGGGCATTTGAGGAAGACTTTGAATGTGAAGTGAAACTTTCATTCAGTGACATTGAGAAAACTAGACTGTGTCATTCCATGAAGTCGTTCTATCTGAAAGCTCATTAGTTGATTCCATAAGACTTTTTTGAACTTTTTTTCAATTACAAATCCCCACATCCTGTCATTGTTTTCCTTTGGTTTTTCTTTTTCCTTTAAAACTTAAATAATAACATTGGGGGTTGCATGGCAGACGGTGAACAGATGAAGGAGCTGTAAGGAATTGTCTGAAACCTCCTATGTGAGGTCACGAGCTTCTGAATACATTGCTGTGGTCCACAGAGGCTGGAGAAGAATAGAGGAGTTGCTGGATCAGCTATGGGAGACTTTAAAATTGTTTCTAGGCAGATCATTTTAGTTTTGTTTAATCAAATAAACCGTGAGTTTTCCCATGGAGTAGGGACAACTTAATAAGAAACTAATTAGTATAATGCTGGGAATACAGGCATGAACCAAACCAAGCCCCTGATTCATAGGACTTAGAGGCTTAAAGATAAAGATGAAGCAGAACAAAGTGAACCAGAAGGTAAATAACTTGCACTTTCAATGGTCATAGTTGCTACAAAGCAGAAGTATTAGCGATATTAGATATTAGATATGAAGATATTCATGGTGACAGAGCATCTACTGCAGGGTTCCTTAATCCCAGCAGTAAGTGCATGTGCAAAGGTGGTATGGAGTCCTCCACCTGAGAGAAAAGGTAAACAAAACAAAGGTTAGAAGCAACATCAAACCCCTTTAGGAAGCAGGAGAGCAAGCTATATCTGGTTGGTCAAGACTTCATTGACAGTGAGTTCACATTTTATCTCAAAGTATGACCAAATCCGATTTGTCTCTACTACCTGTTATCTCAACCAACCTTAGCAACAAAACTCTCAGATTCTAGACAGGGACATGGCTGCCTCCAGTAGAAACTACATTTCCCAGAATCCTAACTGATTTGGTTCTGCCCAATAAGATATAAACAGAAGTACTAGAAGCAAGTTGGGATAAGTGTCTTTAAAGCAGAGAGTGCATTCTTAGACTCTCCAGTTGATAGGAAGGCTGAGGAGATCTTAGGATTTTGCCCCTGAGCTGTGTTGTAGGAGAGCAGCACCAGATGCCTGTCACCATGGCACGGGACACAGAGGTTCTGGGTAGAGACCTGGCCTTCTTGAGAGAAAATTACACTTAGATTTAAATTAAACTTATTTGAGGCTTATATGCCTCATTACTAAGCCAATTCTAAATCAATGGTAACACTTAAAGACTATTTAAACAACAGTTAAAGAACTGTGTTATGACTGTTAAATTCAAATATAATTTCTGCAGTTTTTATAAGATTCCTGACTAGATACTTAGCATAAGTGTAGCGGTAAATATTAAAAAAAAAATCTCTCAACCCACACCAGTGCCGGCTCCAGCAGGTCACACGGCATCTTAATCAACAAAGCATCTCAACCCAACTTGCTACCTGTGGCCCTTTAAGGCCACACAGACCTGGGTTGTCCTTCTCCTCCTCCATCTTGGTTCTTCTCCTTTCTCACTCTCCTCTCTTCAAATCTTTGTGCCCTCCTTACTTTTTCACTGCCCAATCACAGGCCTTGCCTTATCTTGTGCCTGCCCTCATCTGCACATAGACATCAATCCACCCATAAGAACCAAACCCTGAGAATATTTGTTTACATTTTGTTTGTTTTCTCATTAGCATAGTCATTTGGTATGGTGTTGTTTGCAAAGTACATTTGATATTATAGAAGACAAAAGTCACCAATAATGAATTCTGACTGAGGGCTTCATGGTGAATGTCAAAGTGTGACCTGTGGGGAGAGGAATGATCTATCTTGTTTAAGGAAGCAGCAGCAATGAGACAGGGAAGGAGAAAAGAAGAGGAAGGGAGAGGAGGATGGAGAGGGAACGGAGAGGGAACTTGGGTGAAGCCAAACTCAGGCTTTTATATCTACTCTGTCTATACATCAATGGGTCTCTTGAGGAAAAGATCCTACACTTGGGTTACTTCCCCAGTGACCTAAAGATCTCCCACCAGACCCTACACCAAACTATCTCCTACAGTGCAATCCTTGAGAGCTAACTGAATTCATAATGGATCTTTGTGGGTAACACATATCCAGAGTAAAGCCTGTTAAGTCAGCTTTGGCTGAGTATGTCTCCATGAAGTAGTCAGTCAACCACATCCAAGAGTCATGAGATTGCCTATCTGGAGCTGTGAGGTGGACGGGTTCTCTAAAGGAAGGTCTGGGCAAGGAGTAAATGATACGCATTTCTCCAGCACTACAGGAGGATGAGGAATAATTAATAGCATGCTATGGAATAATCTACAGTCAGGAAGTCATCCTTTCCATGGATGTCCAACACCATGAACAATGGGGCTCAGAAGGCTAAATTTCTCATAGGCAAAAGAGTGAAGCTGGACCCTTTCCTCTTATCATATACCAACGTATGCAATAAAACTCAAGATGGAGATAAAACTTAGAATATGCAGGCACAAGTCTCCTTGACTTAACATTTGTCTGTAATTTCTTAAATATGGCAACAAAAGGATGAGGCAGTGGAGTGAAAAAGTAAGAGACAGCCGTTGTGGCACATGACAGTTCTCTTCAAACACATAAGAGGCAAAGGCAGGAGGCCCACTACCAGTTCGAGACAAGCCTAGTCTACTTATTGGGGCCCTGCTTAAATGAATGAATGAATGAGTTGGACTTACACCCAAATGGAAAAGTTTGTGATGTAATGTGTCTGCATACTGGAATATTATCCAGCCTTTAGGGGGGCAGAGTTTAGCCATGAGTACCTCCAGAAACAGCTTCAGTGAGACAAATCAAGTGAACAAGGTAGATCTTGGGGAGTGGGTAGGGATTTCCAGGGTAGGTCTCCATTATTGGCTAGGGCTGGGACAATTCACTTACATGAAGAGGAATTCCAAGAACCAACTGGCAAGTTCTTATCAGGCAAGAGGAAGCTGAACCTGTAATCTGGCCATAGGCTGTGTGACTTTCCTCAGAGGTTTTTTTGTGGAGTGGGGTGGGGGATTTACAGGCAGGAAAGGCTGATTGGTCATAACACAGTACCTAATTATTATATGGTGGAAAGGACTGAGTGGGACTTCTGTGCAGTGGGACCATGTAGCACTTGCAGGAAGCTTTGTGCAGTGACCAGTAGGTCAATTATCTTAAAATCACAAGAGGTATTAGTATTAGCTCATTAGTCTGCAATTTGTCTGTCAGCTCCATCAGGTCACTGGAGAAGGTCTAAACCTAGAGGGCAAGAGCAGCCTGTGTTACTCTCAGGTCAGCAGCTGATGCTGGCTGACTGCCATTAACGTGGACCTCAGCTGGAGCTATCTGCTAAACAGTCATGGATGACCTCTCCATGTGCTCACTTAGATTCCTTACAGCATCGTACTAGGTCAAAGGAGTTTTGGAAGAGTCAGGAAGATGCTATCCCTTGTCATATCACCTAGCCTTGAAAGTTACCTAAAATCCTCCTGAAGGTCACTGACTTAAAGTCAGGAGGAACCGTGACTCACAATGGTGGGTTGAAGGAAGACACTCTGGCTGAGACCCTTGGTAGCTTTTGACCAACCCTTCAGCTCCTTTCCCACTCAGCTGTCACATTGTCATATTTTGAGAGAGTAGGCAAACAAGGCAGAAGTGAACTACATCCTCTGTTATAAGAAGATGGTGTAAAAAGACGAAAATGCTACCATCCTGGGAGAAAGGGATTGCTCGTTCAGCAAAACGCACATGAGGACAGTGCAAGGTGGGTGACAGCATTGGGTGTGGCCTAGTGCTCTGTCACTAAAACTTGTCCTAATGCTCCCCTTATTTCTTAACCATAAAAGTACTTGGCCACACTTTTACTACTTTAAACTATCTTTGTGAAAGAATGGACAAGTGCACATCAAGATATGGGGTCTCTCATACACACATGCATTATCACATATCTTAAATACAAAGTAAGAAAGGAAATATGAAAATATGTTACGTTTATATTGGGCATCATCAATATTCCTAATTAAAATACAAGATCCAGTTATAAAATGGGAACTATGGAATCCAAATATTGATTTCTCTGTTGTTAAATGAATATTAATTAATCAAAGGAATGGTTATAGTCTCCTGAGAGATAACCTTGGTAAAACCGTTGCTCATAAAAAAAGAGAAAAGTATGGTATGTGTGTATGTGTGTGTGTGTGTCTGTGTGTGTGTGTGTGACAATTGGTTATAGAACAGCATTGGTTGTTGTTTCTCAGGAGCCATTTACCAAATGTTTTCTCATTTGTTTGGAAATCCAGAATTTGCTAGTGCGGTGGCTAGTGGAATGTGGGATGGTAAAACAACACCAGAAAGTTTGCTAAGGTGGAGCAGGTTGAGACCCAGAGAGTTGGTGGGCACACACCTGAGACTTAGGTGACAGATTCCTGGCCTGGAACATGTGCCACATTCCCCACATAAGGAAACCTGGCCTGTAGTCTTGTGGGCCCAGAGCAGAGTTCTCCATGCTAATGAGGTACCTAGAGGCCCTGAGGACTTAGCCAATAAGCTTCCCTTCCAGACATTCCTCCGTCCAAAAGGTATTTAATCTTGGGTCCACCCTGAGAAGTAGGGTATGGATCCATTTTCTGCCATGAATAATGAATGAACAGTTTAGAAACATGGGCTGTCTTTCATCAAGATCCACCAGGGCAGCGTGGAAAAGGCCTACAGAACCACAGCTAAGTCTCCTGTAGAAGGCTCATCTGTACTCCCAGACAACCACCACCAAGCTAAGGACAGTCACAGCAGCTAAGCTGGAAACCCTCTTCCTCCATCCCTACTCCACCACTCCTGCCCCAGGCTAGATGCTGTCCTCAGCCTGCAGGTCCTCTGACTCAGTTCTAGGCTGTTCCAAGACTCCCAGCAGCATCTGGATGTCGGAGAGTCAGAGGAACCCCGCAGCACCACCCTCATTGCAGGCCAAAGACCTCTGAACCAGCTCTGGCTTTCACACATCTCAGACTGTGCTTTCCCTCACCTGGAGCTGAGTCTTCCCTGAAACCCAGCACCCAACTGGCTATGGCTGGATAAGCACAGTCAAACCCCTCCCCAACCAAAGATGTTTTGCCTCCTGAGCTGCCATCCCTACCCTGAGGTGAGCAGAACGCAGACCAACAGTGGCATGCAGTTATTCTCTTGCCTCCTCTTCCCTATCTTGGTGTTAAAAGCATGCATCACCACATCTGACTTTATTATGTGAATTTAAGGAATCAAAATCAGGTTGTCTTCATTCTTGGAAGGCAAGCAGTCTACCAACTGAACTATCTCCCTCATCCAAGAAAAAGAATGATCTTCTTTTTAAAGTATATGACTTGAATGGTTTTTGAAAAATCATGAGGAAATACTTGCTAGAAATAAAATACCATAGCCAAAGTATTTATAAACACATGAGTCATTTAAAGAAGTTTGGAGATGCCTAGAAAACATCTATAGCATTTGCACATGATAATAAAGTAAAAACGAATATCGGAAAGGAAAGGGTTTTGACTCACCCGCGCTAGGTGGCTGAGTGGGCTGAGTCAATGAACAATTCTATTCAAGTTTTCCTCCCTAGAAGGAATGAGAGGTCCAGGTAGCTGGGATGTGATTTTTGTGTTAAAATAAAAGGTTCACAGGAGACAGGTTACCTCTTTATTGCCCAAGTTCTACCAGGCAAAAAAATAGAATAACCCAGAGTGGGGGATAAAGTATTATTTGGGGAAGCAATAATTGGCCCCAGTCATGTGGTCTGAGCTGTAGAAGTTATGAAGTGTTCTGTTTGTTCTATAGGAGCATAAATATTACAGACTGTTTTTCAAGATGAAAAATAAAAGCAAAAAAAAATTTTTCTGGTTGCCAATCATCTATCTTGGTGGCTTTTCCTTTGGCTATGATAAAAATACCCAACAAAAGCAACTTAAGGGTGCAGAGTTCAAGGTTATGTCCATAATTAGAGAAGGCTCAGCATCAGGGGCTTAGGGCAGCTGGTCACATCACAGCCGCAGTCAGGAAACAGAGAGCGAGGAAACGGGACAACGGCTCTTTTACACCTTGTCATGTGCTCTACCATTGGTGCTAGACATGATGCAAGATCACAGAATCCCCCACAGGCACCACCCATACTCGATCTCCCAGATGATTCCACATTCATCAGGTTGACAACTGAGATTAAGCATCACAACACCTCATGGAAAAGCACACCATAATCATTTCCACTCACCACCCCCACAGAAATATTAAACACAGAAATTACCAGCAATTCTACTTCTACATATATGCCAAAGAGGACCTTAAGGGTTGACAGCCGAGCTAAGCATGACGGACATAGTTTGATCCCTGAGACCCATATGGTAGAGAGAGGAAGCTAATTCCCTTTAGTTGTCTTCTGATACACACATGCACACACACCACACAGACCCAGACAAAGACGCACACAGAGTAAATAAGTAAAAACATAATTAAGATATTTGTAAACTAATGCTCATATAAAAATAGATGGAAAGATGTCAAATAGGTGTCATCCAACAAATGGACAAACAGAAATGTACTGGATCCATTCAATGGACTATTATTAATCAGCTCTTTAAAAAGAATGGATTTTTATATGAAACCACAACATGGGTAAATAAGTGATATATTAGTACAGAACAAATGTTTCATGATTTCACATGTATGAGGAACAGGCAAATCCATAAAATGTAAGCAAGTGGATCAGGAGCTCTAGAGGAGAAGCACTGAGTTACTCTTTAACTAATACAGAATCCTTATTTCTGGTGGTGCACATTTTAGGAATGATGGTGATGGTGGTTTCACAGTAGCGTTTAGTCACTTAATGTCACTGTATCCTTAAAATAGTTAACGTTGTGACATCTGTGTTTCCTGAATTTCACCACAGATCAGCTTTAACAGTCCACCTCTCTGACTTCCCTCTCTTCCATGTACTTTGTGAGAGACAGACACACCTGTTTCTTTCCTACCCACTACTGTGGTCCTGAGGCAGGCTCTGCCCACTGCAGTCATTAATTAACAAACTGAATGTAAGAACATCTAAATCCAAAATTAGGGATAGAGGTATTAGAAATATTTTGAAATATTCATGGTATTATTTTCCCTATCTCCAAGGTTAACGATCTTCATCTAAGAATCAGACTTAAGGGATTCAGAATCAGATCTTGCCCTGTAGACTCAGACAATATCTCTATTTTCCTCTGGGCCAAATTTCCCCATAAAATAGAACTATAAGAACAGTGTACCATGCTTGACCACACGTCCCAGGAGTAACATGAACCTAACTGGGCAGACCTCATTCTGTGATGAGCAGGATAAAGAGTCAGGTGACTTGTGGATGACAGCCTGGAGATCACCTGGCTCTCCCTGCCTTGGCAACTGTAGATTTTCCTTTTCTCATCCTCCTATCTTGGAAAGAAGAGAAACACTGGGTTGGATCCCTGAATTTGCTTATATGGCTAGATCTTTACTATTTTAATGATTCCCTCTATGCCTTTCCTGGGCTTCTGTATCATTTTTTTTATCCTACTGCCTACCAGCAACAGCACCCACAAGGGAGACCCAAAAATATCCTTGCTTAGTTGGTGGAGGAGCCCATCCTGGCCCAAGGGACTGAGTTTCTACAGTTGAAGAAGGGCTATAGTTAGCATGTTGACATTATATTGCAAGTAATGTAAACAGTTGGTTTTGCAATGAAGGTGTTCTGTAAATACACTGTCAGTTATGAAGAAAGAGTAGGCATGAGGATACTGTAACTGACACTTTTTATTGGTGCATGAAACCCAGCTAGAGAGACATTGGTTTGGTTGTACAGTTTGGTTTTTACCCTGGGTATATAGATCCGCAATGTAACAGAGGTTGGGGAGGGTGTTAAACTTTTCACTCTTGAAAATGTAAGCTGGAAATGTACTTGTCGGAGGGGAAGGAGCAGCCCATGGACTGTAGGGTCTTTAAAGGTGTCCTGGTGTTTACTTACTGAGCTATTACTGCCCAACTCTCACGTTAGCTGTGACAAAATAGCTCTAGATCTTTATCGATCTATCTGGAGGAAAATGATTACCCCAGTAGAGAGACACTGCTCTTTCACAATCCTATAAACTGCAAGATGGACAGTGGGTGTTCTCTACAGTGGTGATTGTATCCTACTAGGAAACATATCCCAAGTTACTCAAGAAAAAAAAACAAAACAACAACAACAGAAAAGCATGAAGTCAACAATTATCACTCCCTCCCAAACTGTGACTTAGCTCCACTCAGGCTGCTCCACCTTTGTATCCATGGTTACACTACAGACGAAGCCACAGGAAACAACTAGTATATCCATTATGCAATCAATAGAAAGAGCTAGGGTTAGCTTAGGGTTTACCGTGATCTCCTGTTATTCTTGCTTATATCTGAATGAAACCTAATTGTTTCATTTAGGTAGTTTAAATGGATTTAGTTTTTTAAATACTTAGACTCCTATTATGCTACTTGGTCTAGTAACGTGATTCTCCAGCCTTACTACTTACCCTGCTCATCACAGAGTGAGGTTTGCCCCAGTTAGAAGGCTCATGTACACCTGCATCTGATGGTCCTTTGACTCTCTCCCTAACACCAACAACTAACTTAATTTGCTTAGAGCCTTTCTGTATGGAGACCTGGAAGGTGGCCTCTGTCTAGCTGCCTTCTGAGCTGTAGCACTGTGGCTTTGATTTTGGCTCCAGTCATGTTTCTTTATGCATCCCATTTATTAATAATGTCCTTTGACTCTGTCTGGATGATTTTTAAAATTTATTTTCCTCTTTGCTTATCCACTGTCTTGTAAAACATCCTGAGCTTCTTCACAATGGGTTCAACAGTGCATTTTCCTTTAGAACAGGCCGTGAAGTTCTTAGTCCAGAATAGGCCTAAGATTGGCCCAATATGAAGACTTACGTAGATCCTTTCTCTTAGTTTAATTTCAACTGCATCCTTTGTAGGGTGCTCCACAAGCTAATAGACCAATAGACATGGGAAACCTTACAAGGTACCAACCTTAGACAAGGAACTACAGCTAGCTAAGGAAAGCTGAGAGTGAGAGAAAATAGTCCTCCTCATGACAAGAACCCTAATTGGTTATCCAATACCAGGTGGTTATCCCTGAAAACATTCATACAAATAACAGAAAACAATTCTGCTACTTGTATTTATATATTTATGTGTTTTATGTATCATATATGCATATATATGAATCATCAATGATATAACATATGATATATATATAGATATGTCTATCTATCTATCTATACATACATATGTACATACATATGACAATCTTGATTAAAGAAAAAGAGGATGTGAATTTGAGATGGACCAAGTGGGCATGTGAGGAGTTAGAAGAAGGAGAGGGGAGGGAGGGGGTGATAAAATTACATTTTAAATTAAAGTTTACATAAAAGTAGCTAGAGGCTAAGTCTTAGTCAGCATCAGAATTGACCCCAGCATTTTCCTTTCCATCCACCAGCTATGACAGATAAAAATGACTAAGAGACTATACATCCCATTTCTTTCTTGTTCCTCTTCATTTCCTACGCAAGCAGTGAGACAGCTCCTTAGGACTATGGTGTATCACTTTACAATTGCCCTGGAAAGGTCTCCTAGTAACTGACACAGAAAACTGCACCTCCACATCACAAGTAACTCTGCATCCACCCAGAAATCAAAGTTTCCCAAACCAGCCTGGTCGTGTTTCTTTTTCCCACTAGCGTGCTCTAACAAGTCAGGTTTGGGCTCACAAACCCTGCTTCTGCCACTACCTGTCGTCTTTCAAAGCCAACTACAAGATTAGAAAGTACAAGACACATGAGAAGCCTAACTACTGATACCTCCTACAAGTTCACAGTCTTCCCTCAATCCACATCCCGCTTTCATAATTTGCTATACTTACACTTCACTATAATCACTGAATCACACTATTTATCATGGAGAAAGTGTGCAGATCCAAACCAGCCAAAGTAGGAAAACACAGGACAGTCTTCCTGAGGAGGTTCCAAATGAGTTTTTCTTCTTCCTGTAAGTGCACGTGAACAACTCCGGGCACTAACGAGTAAAAATCACAGAGCACACACAGGCAAGAGAGTACATCTAAGCTTCTATTTTCAGAGTCTGAACTGGGTCTTTATTACATGCACAAGACTGACTAATTGGTAACATGATGGAAGCTGGTCTCTAGATCAACTGAACCATGTGGCTCATCGTCCCCAGCCTGGTTTACATAGTTGGTTTTCTGGAATGGTCAGACTCCACTTGGAATCACATGAGTAGCCTTTTAAATGTGGTCAGTTTCTACTGAAATACGAGACTCCCATCATGTGTGGCATAGACTACCAAGGTGAGAAAAGAAACTAGCTATCTTTTTGGATGAAGTCAAATTGCTTACCGTGTAACCTACACCTCACACTTTAAACACATAACTAACTTGAATAAGTAACTGAGTCAAAGTTAAGAGCTAAAGTTATGGGCTGGAGAGATGCCTCAGTGGTTGAGAGCACTGACTGCTCTTCCAGCGGTCCTGAGTTCAATTCCCAGGAAACACATGGTGGCTCAGAATCATCTGTAATGGGGCTCTGATGCCCTCTTCTGGTGTGTCTGAAGACAGCTACAGTGTACTCATAAAATGAATAAAGCTTTTTTTACGTTATAAAAAGAGCTAACATTATAAAACTCACACATTAAAACATAGGTGTAAATTTTCATGACATTGTATGTGGCAGTTTTCCTGTCTGTGACTCCAAAACTGCAGTATCAAAAACAAAATAGATAAACAAGACTTGACTGTATTCATGTTTAAAATAAAGTTCACTGTCAGAGCCAAAGGAAACTCCAATTCCCCTGACTCCAAGAGGCAGTCCAAATATCCAGGTATGAGCTCAGCCTGGACTACAGGAGGGTTTCTGGTGGTTAGATAATAGCCAGCATCCCTCAGGAATTGTGAAACTCATTGCTATCTATGAAAGGCAGAGAGACAAATGGCTACCTGTGGTATCTGTCAGCACACCAATGCTCACGCTGGCCTTCAGGCTCCTTCAGTATAACAAGTACCCATCCCATATTTCCCAGTCCATGCGAGCATACTAGCCCTTCCCAGCTCCTCCTCTGCCCTAAACTTTCTATAGGTACTAATTCTCTTTTTAATACTGCTATTCCTCTCTTCCTCTCTCTTCTTCCCCCCCTCACTCCCTTCCCTCCCTCCCTCTCTCCCTCCCTCCATCCCTCCCTCTCTCTGAAAAACAAAAAGAAACACCCAAAAAGATGAAAATCAAAACAAACAAAACCAAGACAAAATGGCCAAAATAAAACAGAAACTATACCAACACTGAGTTTGTTTTGTGTTGGACAACTACTCCTGAACCTGCTCTTAAGTGTGGTTGATATGCCCAGTGACACCTCACTGGAGAAACCTGAATTTCCCCTTACAAGTGGGCATTAATTGCAAATAGCGTCTTGGTTAAGTATAGGGCTGGAGAGATAGTTCAGCTGTGAAAGGCTAGGTTCACAAAGAACTATATATTTTGAGTTTTGATCTCTTTTTAAAAATCAGGCCATTAGTCCCACCATGAGGTCTCAGAGCCCCACCCTCTTTACCTCTTTAACTTTCCCTCAAATGATATCACATCAGGGATTACAACCTTAACCATGTGAATGCTGGAGAAGACAGCACTTGGTCTTCCCACCTTTCAGGGAAGCTTCCTTCTGGGCCAGCCACACCCACCCCAGGGTGCATCCTGGGCTGGCTTCCCAGCACAGTGTCTTGGGCATCAGCTCAAAGAGAAGCCCAGGAAGGACTTGCAGTGGGTCTCACATTGCTGCTGACCTCCAAGCGATGGAGAGGAGGTCAAAGAGAGGGGAAGAGCTGGACCACAAACTCTAAACGTACCGTAGGAGGACCAGAGATGAAAATGGGTATAGTGTGTGAGTCACTGAATGGACAGTTGGACAGACAGGGACAGGCTGCAACCTGCTCTGTGTCTTCAGGGCAGAGTGAGAAGGACACAATAACCTATGTGCTTACAGAGTTGATCACAAGGAGAGGAAAAGAGACACTGCTATTCATGAAGGTAGACCTCTGGGACAGATAGCAGTAATCCACTTAACTTGACCCCAGGTTTCCCAAATTTACCTAAGGACACCTATTAACCCCCTCAGGGAACCTTCTTGTAAAATTTAGTGCAATCTTCCTATTTCATCGGCTTAAATTTCCAATATTTATACCTACAACCCTGCGTGAGTATCTGCATTAGTAACAGCTGGATTCTGGAGCTTTAAGTGTCAAGAACCTCTACACCTCTAATGCCTTTCTTCCCATAAGACATAATTAAGGCTCAAACTTCCTATAGTGAGATTACCAAGCACCACTGTGGATTGACTACTAGCCACACTGTTAAATAAAGTGCTTTAAATATTTTTTTAAAAATATCAATTAAAGAAATGATGATTGACTGCCCCCTGGAGTCCACAAAATAGAAACAAATGGAGCACTATCAAATTCCTTCTATGAAGCCACAATTATGCTTATCCTAAGGCACACAAAGACCCAACAAAGAAAGAGAACTTCAGACCAAATTCCGTTATTAATATCAACCCAAAAACACTCAATAAAATTCTTGCAAGCTAAATCCAAGAACACATCAAAACGATCATCCATCTTGATCAAGTATGCTTCATCCCAGGGATGAAGGAATAGTGCAATATATGAAAATCCATCAAGGTAACCCACTATATAAACAAACTCAAAGAAAAAACAGCATGATCACTCAATTCACGGCTAAGATGCATTTGACTAAATTCAACACCCCTTCATGAATAAAGTCCTGGAAAGATCAGAAATTCAAAGCCCACACCTAAACATATTAAAAGCAATATAGAGCAAGCCAGTAGCCAACATTAAACTAAATGGAGAGAAACGTGAAGCAATCCCTCTAAAATCAGGGCCTAGACAAGACTGCCCACTGTCTCCCTACTTATTCAATATACTTCTCGAAGTCCTAGCCAGAGAAATCAGACAGTGAAATGAGCTCAAAGGGCTACAAATTGGAAGGGAAGAAGTAAATTATTAAATTTTAATGTTACTGAGTATGTTAAATCAAAAGCATATTAAAACTCCAAAGTAAACAAAACACCTGTTCAAAATCCCAAACAGAAAAGTATCGAATTCTCAAATCAGTCTTTTATCTTTGCCCTTCTGTTATCAAATTAATATAAATCTTAACACTCCCACATTAATGTCCCACTGACTTTAGAAATACATGAATTCTGTTCCTATTCCTTAACACTACCATGTTTAATGCATGTTCTCAAATAGCTGTTTCCTGAATAATACCATATAAGCCCCACTGCCATCTCGAAATTTTCAGTGGTTAATAGAAACAACACCATCTTTTATTTTCAGATATTCTACGCATACAACTCGTTTTTTCCTGATTTTGATCCAAACTCTCTTCAATCAACATACAGTAGATTCTTAATTGGTTAACATGAATTTTTCTAAGTACAACTTATTGGGAATGTGTGTATGGAAGAGGCAATACAACAGAGCACAACAGAAATGGACTTAGTCAAAACACCTACATTTATGCCTCTTACTAAGTTAATTCATAAGCAGCATGCTTACCAGAGTGTATCTCTGACAGATTGCTCTGATAATGACTAACATTGGTTAATCTCATTTTATAAAGTATAAAGTAGCATGCTGTATTTGAATTTGTTTCAATGAAGTTAGAAAAGTCGCCCCCACTAGATTTTCCTATCTTAGCTGCCTTTATTCACTGAATTGAATTGTAGTAAACTATTATGTCACATCCACTCAAAATCGATTCATGAAACATAATATTAAGGAAAAGCTAGAATACATAACTTGTTTATATGTGTGCATACATGTTAAGAAGCTAAAAATGTCAGTTAGTTTTTAAAAGATTAACTTAATAAAAACTTTAGAAATGAAAAATCGTCAAATCATGTTTTGCTTTTATCTACTTAAAGCCATATTTGCTATTTTGTTTCCTACATGAGAACTACCTTATTCCTTTGAACAGTAAATCCCCTTTGTGTTATTTCATGCTAATGAAATGGCAGGGAGTAAGATTATTAAATTTTTTCCTTCTTTCACTATCTTACAATTTCAGTTTTATTCTAAATGGAACTATTATATATGCTATGCATCTTCTGGACTATTTAGAACCTGACTTGATTTGATTTCCTAATAGACAATCTATCCATCTCTACTCAATTTTTTATTCAAAAATAAACTCAAAACAAAAAAACATTAGTTCTCTAATTTTTATAGGATTCCATTTCTCAATATCCCATTCTTGTATGGATGAATTTACAATATATTTACATTTGATGGTTCTTTTTACTGGTGTCTGTACCATAATACATGGATATATTTCAACTTAGAAGTGTAATATTTCACCAGTTAACCAGAGTATAAGTTATAATGCACCGATTCTCAGTACTGCAGGGGTACTATTAAATGTCTAGAACATTTCTGGATGTCACCAGTGAAGTAAACTTCTGGCATGTGGTAGGCAGCCAGGGATATTTCCATAACAATGGATTCTCATAACAAAGTATTACTGGGACCAAAACCTCTACAGGGATATGATGAAAAATCCTGTAATGGGTACCTCTAGAACTAAAGATCAAAATAATTGTTTGGGAGAACTTGCTTTTCATTGTTCATAATAGTGGTTTGCTTGCTTACAAAAATTAGAAAAAAAATCTCAAATGTCTTCTAAATGTATTCTGTGTACAAAAGTAAAATGAATGTTTGAGAAAAGTTTACTGAGAATGAAAATAAAGCAGTAAATATTATAGGATGCTTGATTTGGGCTTAAACTACCTGTTTCACCAGAGTAAATATAAAATCGGTTTCATCCTAATAGTGTAAACTGTATTAAAGAAAGCACACCATATCCTGGTCCTTATCCTTGAGTAGGTGGCACTCAAAACCAAGAAAGCAAAGAACTCCATTTTAATAAGACCTAATGTCTACAGTATGCTCAATATTGTTGTATTTAAAACACCCACTACTGATAAACGCTTTAGTTACTTCTTTTAAAATATGATCAAAACCACTCCACAACCAAATACTTGTAAGTCAAATTTTGATATTCAAGAAAGTGTTAAGTTTTAAACTTAAGAGATAGGGCCTTATTATGTAACTCTGGCTGGCCTGAAGCTTGCTATGAAGACCAGACTGGCTTCAAACTCATGCCTCTATTTCTTGAGTACAACAGATTTTAAACGACGTCTTATGTTGCCAAAGTTGACTTGAATTTCTAAAGGGCTCAAGTGATCCTCTTGCCTTGGCCTCTGGTCCCCACTCACCCCAATAGTTGAGATTTTCCACACATCTACATGCCCACTACTGACACTGGTGGAAAAGTATAATCTTACCCACCAATAGACTGTAATAGCATACTGAAAACAAATTGTAATAAATTTAAGGCAGATTAATTATATCTCCAAATGTGCTATGACTTAACGGGAAATATTAGAATACCAGCAATGAACTTGGAGGCTAGCACACACAAACTTTGCTATTATGTACAGTAACATATTCCATTATATTTGAATATCCACATAACAAATAGTGCTAGAAGCTGAGAATACTGTTATTAAAGATTTTAGGATAACGTTTTTGAAATGCAATTAAATCACTGTACTAGGCAAATTTCCATGTATGTCACAAATACTAGCTAATATAAAGTCTGAAGTCCTCACATTTCAAACACTAATGTAGTGAGTAACTGTCCGGTATTGTGCGATCTTAATTACTGTAATAGATAATTCACAATTGTGATTCACAATTATTGCAAATGTTTACAAAAGTCCAACTTAATTTTCACATCTGTCATAAACTGTATGAATTTCTTCCTTTACCTTTAAAGTGCAAAAAATTATAAACAAGATGCAATATACAAGGGATTTGTGACTAAATGGCCATCAACGTTTACAGTACTGATTCTGAGGCAGAGTCTTACTGTAGCCTAAGTTATCCTGGAAGCTCTAAAGCTAGCATCCTGTAGTGGGGTACAGCACGTGTCCTGTCTAGCTATCCCCTCCTTCACCCTTTCCTCAACCCAGCTAGGCCTCTGGCTCTCCCCCAGCCCATGCACACCAGAAGTTAAACACACAGCTGAGGCAAAGCTGCCTCCACCACTCAGGCACCACTGTCCACAGAGCCTGACCAATGGCAGCCTGTGAAGGCCCGCCTCCAGCCTCCCAATAACCATACTTGCTGAGTCACCCTAGACACAGCAGCTAATCCAAAAGTCCACAGGCTCTGAGGCTGCCAGCTTAGGCGCCACCTGGCAAAGGAGCCCACACTGACTCCTACCCGGAAGCTGCTCCAGACAAGGGCCTGTGCGGCAGGGTGGGGCGTGGGAGGCCGCGGGCCTGACTCAAGGCTTACTCCTCTGGGCACCTCCGCCCAAAGGCGGGAAAGGGCTGTCACAGGATGCCCAGGTCCTGCACATGGCCCACCCTGGACCAGCCCGAGGTCCCCAGGGCTCCCATTGGCCACCGGCCGACCGCCATCTTCCCGGGGCCCCTCAGTGCTTGTGTAGGCCGCAAAGTCAGCAAGGCCACGACTCCCGCCCTCCAGGCCTAACCCTTGGGGCTGTCCAGTGGGGGAACTGGACAATTCGAAGGAACCCCTTTTGCCCTCTCCCCATTTCTTTGTGCTACACCTAAAAACCGAATTTCAACCCCGTGTAAGGAATCTGCAGCTTAGGGCTGGTCTTCACTGTCACCCGGGACCTCCCCTCGACTCACCATGATGGCGGCTGGAAGTCCGGTTGAAAAATAACTCGAAGGTGGCACCACCGAAGCCATGTGGTTAGCAGCTTCTCAGGGCAGCTGCGGAGTGGCAGCCTGGCCGCCAACGGGCAAAAAGCCAAGGTGGCTGTGGAAGGAGAGCCGAGGGCCTCCAAGGCAGCTGAGCAGACTTGGCGGGAGTCTGTGAAACACTGAGGTGTGGGTGGCTCGCCCTAGGGAAAGACTGTGGGTGGCTGGCCTTGTCCTGGGCTTCAGCCAGTGGGCGGCAGCCCTCGGCCCTCGCCGGGGGGCCTGGGGACCCACGTCGCCCACCCGAGTATGTGAGGTGTACGCATGGGGCATGCGCGAGGAACAGTGCTCAGTGCAGAGCTAGGCCGGAGCCTCACAGATGTACAGACTTGCGCCACTCCCCTGCCCCCCAGAACCGTGTCTGAAGACCCTTTGAAACAAGTCCTGTGCAGAACCGTGGTCAGAGTTCTGTCAGGAAACCATTTATTCAGGTCATTCCCTCAAAATGGCGCCTGCAATACATAGGGTTATCCTGTCTGAAAAGCTCGGCGACCAAACTGAAAAGTAACAAAATGCCCGTAGAAAGAGAAAATAACAGGCCCGTCTAGAAAGAAGGCCTTGCCTGGCCTTGCCCCTTTACCCCTTTCGCCAGCCACATTTAGCAGATGAGTCCGGTTGCATATTGGAGGACATAGTCACAGACTGGCCCTTCAGCCGTCAGGACTTATGTTTTTCCTTCCGTTTTTTTCTCCCTTTCCGATGATAAGTGCCTGAATTATCAGGTACAAGGGACATACAGCAGTGAACACGCAAGGGAATATTTCTCCCCTCGTGGCACTTAAGTTGCAATGCGAGCTTTTCCTTGTAAACTTTACAGAAACCAGCTAGGCTGTGAAAATCTCATATCACAGAACCCCTTAAGCGCCTTATTCCGTCATGACTACCTTTTGTACTGAAGAAAAGTATTACGTGTTTTTCTTTTTCTTTTTCTTTTCTTTCTTTCTTTCTTTTTTTTTTTTTTTTGAACTGGCAAAACGAGAGACTTAAAATTGCCATTAATGATACAGTAATGCTGGATAAAATGATAATAACATAAAAAATAAAAAAATATTAGGGATGATGCACCCATTTAAAAGGGGGGGGGGATTCCAAGGTCCGGAAAATGAAAATAAATTGGAAACTGCAGTGGTGAAGATCCGATTCTCCGCTGGCCTTTGATTGGTGACTGCTTTGTGGTGTGAATGGTCTAACAACAGGCCTGGACTGTCCTAATTTTAGTACAGAGAAAAAAAAAAAAACCACCACACCTATCTGGAGTGGTTGGTTAAAGAGCATGGACAGACGGTTCTAACCTCTAGCTCTAGGCATAGTTGTGTGGGCTGGAGGGAAACTTTGAAATAGTGCAGACAGATGTGGAACTGAGCACCCTGCAGCATACCAGTACTCTGGAAAGGCAGCACCCTAAGGAAATGCATGGACTTGAGGAACGGAGAGCACGGTAGAAATTAGAGCAAAACACCACATCATTTAAGTCCAAATAGAATCTGACGCTCTACACCTGCATTTCCGGAGTTTGGCATTTATATTTATGACATGTTTATTACCAGAATCTCGAAATGAAGAAATAGGCCTTCCCAGCTCACTATCCCCTTCCCTGCAAAAGATTCTTAGGCATGGTATTTTTAAATGCTCGGAAAAAGGGAGCAAAAGACAGTCTGGAGAGATGGTAAGGGATCCTCACAGAAAAGGACTTTTCAAAGAGAACCCTACTGGAAGTGGGGCTTAGAGGTACAATCTCCTAACCCCAGCTGCTTGGGAGGAGAGGCTGTGAGGCAAAGAAAACAAAAAGTTCAAGGGTGCCCTGACGATTTAGCGACACTGTTTGTACATAAATGGAAAGGGAACTACAGAGGATGCTACACAGGAGAGAGTTCTTACCTAGCATAATAGAAGGATGTCCTGGCTTTAATTCCCTTAAGCACTTTCCCCCTCTCCCCCTCTCCCCCTCTCCCCCTCTCTCCCTCTCCCCCTGTCCCCCTCTCCCCCTCTCCCCCTCTCCCCCTCTCCTGCTCTCTTCCCTCTCCTCCCTCTCCTCCCTCTCCCTCCCTCACCCCCCCGTGTGTGTGTTTGTGTGTGTGTGTGTGTGTGTGTCTGTGTGTGTGTCTGTGTCTCTGTCTGTGTCTGTGTCTGTGTCTGTGTCTGTGTCTGTGTCTGTGTCTGTGTGTGCATGTGTGTGGGCACTCCTGTGTGCATGTCTCTCTTTCTCTGTGTCTCTGTCTCTGTCTCTGTCTCTTTCTGTGTGTGAATGTGTGTGTTTGTCTCTGTTCCCCCTCTCTCACAATACCCCTCCTGAAAGATTACAAAGCCTTTACCAGGAATAGGAATGGCATGTTTGGATTGCATGGACTTTTGTCTTTTTCTGTCTCTGCCTTTGGTCTTTTAAAACAGACTTTCTCTGGGAGGCCAGGAGTTCTCTCTGTAGACCAGGCTGGCCTTACAGAGACCCACTTGCCTCTGCCTCCTGGGGAATGATCACTTCTGGTTCTTTTATTGCTTTCACATACACTTTAAATAGAAAACCTGATAAATATCTTCCCTCTTAAAGAATTCAAAGGCCTCTCAGGGTGTTTTTACTTGTAAAGTTCTTCTCCCAGTTTAAACTGGCCAGTTTTCAGGTTCCTTCTGTTAGCCTCCTATAAGTCAGCCATGGTGGTTTTTAGACCAACCCGCACAAAGAAACAACTCTCCACATTACTTCCTGCTCTACCCTGCTCTCCTAGCTCCCTCCCAATTTAATCCCCCTATTCCATTTTGCCTTTTATCTCTCCATCACAATCTATCCTATTCCCCTTTTCTTGCATGATCCCATGCTCTGCCCTGGTTTCTTACTGGCTACTTATGGATGGTTATCTGGATTGTAGCAAACATCAAAAAACTTCTTAAAGCATATAAAAGCTAATGCCTATATAAGAGAAAATATGTGATTTTTTTGAGGTCTGGGGTGCTTCACATGAGATAATTTTTAGCTCCATCCATTTACCTACAAACTTCATTTTTCTTAGTAGGTGATTAATAGTCCATTGTGCTTCATCTTTTGAGAATTCTCTGCTTAATTCTAGATCTCCCTTTTCAGCTGAGTTCCGTTTCTTGGTATTTAGGTCGTTTCATTTTTTTTTTTTTACATATTCTAGCTATTGACCCCTTCCCATGTTGTAGGCTGCTGGTTTGCCTAAATGATGCTGCCCTTTCCCGTGAGAAGGTTCTCACCTTGATGAGGTCTCATTTACTACCTCTTGGCCTCCATGCCTGTGATATCAGTGTCCTGTTCAGAATGGCCTTTCGAGTGCCAAAGAATCAAGCCTGTTCCACCCACTAAAAATAATTAGAGCTAAACCCGAAGCCTTCTTGACACCACTGTCCCACAAAACAAGCCCAAAGTGTTGCTGTATTCCTCCTAGTCCTTTAAGGTCTGTGGGCCATTGGGGCTTCTTCTTTGTGTGCTACTCTCCTGAAATCATATGGGTAAGAGTCCACAGACTTCTTTGCACTGAAAACCAGGCATGCAGTGCTGCTGTGTTGTGCATTATTTCTCTGCAGGTCAAGGAAGTGAGTGTATATGGAGACAACAGAACGGTTTACAAACATCATACACTACTTGGTGTTTGCATCAAGGGTCAAGCCACGAAGCGTAGTAGATGGTGCAGCAGGCAAGTCTTGGCACACTGGCAGCAGGGGATGTGGTGGGAGGGGTCCAGGCACAGTACCCCCAGCATGGGCCATTGAGTGTAGTCAGCTACCTGGTCAACTAATGTGCTGTCCCATGCAGGCTGACTCATTTGCAAGGCACCTGTCCTGGGCTTCCAGATCCTGCTCCGACTTGTCCTCTGGCTGGTCCTGGGTGTTCTTCCAATTGGAAATCTCTGGTTCATAACACTACCACAAGTGTAAGATCTCCTTGAAAAGTTTGTTTTAAGTTTTAAAGTTTTCATGTATAATTTAGTGTAAAATGATTTTACATCAATACTTACTGTATTATTTCCTCCCCTAGAAAATTAGTTATCACTGCATTAATTATTTCCTTCTTTGAAAAAGGAATTATGTTAGCCCCATGCCTCTGATTCTTGCTAGTATATTATCTTGAACTCAAGAAGAACTGAGCCAGGGCCTGGAAATTTCTGTTTGAACCTGAGGAGAGAAGATGAGTTGGAAACCTGTAAGTCACATGTCTTTGTTGAGCTCCATTTCCAGAGATGAGGCTCTCTTCAATTTACCTTTGAAAACCCTGAGTTCTAAGACTCCAGTTAGGATGAGTTTTCGTTGAGGGAAGGGTTGCGCTGAATTTTATTATTGTTGATTTTTAAATGTGTGTGTGTGTGTGTGTGTGTGTGTGTGTGTGTGTGTGTGTGTGTGTGTGTGTGTGTGTGTGTTGAGCACACATGCCCACATTTCTGTGCATATGCTTGTGCTGGAGCACATAATTTAGAGGTTAGAAGAATGTTAAAGAAGCCATTCTTACCATCTGCCATGCAGAGTCCAGGGATGGAACTCAGGCTGTCAGGCATGATGACAAGTGCCTTTACTTCCTGAGCCATCTCACTAGCCTCACCAGTGTGATGTGCTAAGAAAACGTGGCCTTTTGTGTTGTTGCCTGTCTAGGAATCTGCCAAGTATTTGGACCCACTTTTCCAGGGCAGAGAATAGCTCTTCTCCACCTCAAACCCTGACAGGAACACTCAGACTCAGTTTCCAAATAGTGTGAAATAATGCTGTCTTACAGAAAGAATTCACCGATTTAGAGTGGAAAACTCTCACAGAAGAAGGGGGAGAGTGGTGGGGGTTTTATGGATGGGAAATCAGGAAAGAGGATGACATTTGAAATGTAACAAAAGCCCTTGTTGGGCAGGGGACAGAGGCTGCAGCTTTCCCAGGCCCCACTGCCCGGCTGCCTCCCTTTGCTCATGGCAGGCGGTGTCTGCCTGGGACTTGCCCTAGGGCTGTTGCTGGTACTGGTGCTGGTGATGCCTGCCAAGCACATGGTGTGCAAAGAGCGCTTGGTTCAGTCAGATTAGGAGCTGAGGGAGTGGCAGTCTGAAAACAACCAGAGCTTCCAGTATGATCAAGAGGTCTTCCTGGGCAAGGACTCCAAGACCTTCGATCAGCTAAGCCCAGACTAGAGCAAGGAGAGGCTGGGGAAAACTATTGATCCAATTGACAGTGAGGAGATGGCCTTGTTACTACTGAGGAGCTGAAAGTTTGAATCAATCAGGTAGAGAAAAGACACATCTACGATAATGTGGATAAAGTCTGGAACGATTATGATAGTGACATAGATGAAAAGATCTCCTGGGAAGAAAAAAGCAGGCCACTTATGGCTACTGCCTGGGAAACCATGCTGAATTCCAAGATAGCTCTGATCATCACACGTTTAAAAAGATTCTGCCACAGGATGAGAGGAGATTTAATGCTTCAGACTTTCATTGCAACCTGAGAGCTCCTCAGGAGGAGTTCACTGCCTTTCTGCACCCAGAGTAGTTCGAACGTATGAAGGAGATTGTACTTCTGGAAACCCTGGAGGATATCAGCAAGAACAGAGATGGTTTGTGAACTAGGATGAGTACATCATGGACATGATTTTCCCGTGAGGACAATGGCCCTGAGCCAGACTGGGTTTTGTCAGAATAGGGGCAGTTCAATGATTTCCATGATCTGAACAAGGATGGGAAGTTGGACAAGAACGAGACTCACCATTGGCTCCTCCCTCACGATGATGACCATGCACAGGCTGAGGCCCAGCATCTGGTGTATGAGCCAGACAAAAACAAGGATGAGACACTTAAAAAGGAGGAGATTCTAGACAACTGGATCATGTTTGTGGGAAGCCAAGTCACAAATTATGGGAAAGTCTTACCAAGAATCATAGTGATCTTTGAAAGACACTCATCCTCATGTGGCCAACGGTCACAGGCTTTATGCAGATGTTCTGGGTGATTGCTATAGTTGTCAAGTGTATAGCAGTTGTGTCCCTAAACCGTGAGATTATACGTCAGATTGGGGTAAAAATTATTTTTCACTCCATATTTACTGGAAAATAACCATCACTATCTATTCCAGTAGGATTTGGCTTAAAACACATTGAACTCTTGGCAAAATGCAGTATTCTGGGGGATATGTTGCTAGAGCATGATCTCCTCAACTCCTTCCCTACTTACTTAATTAATGGGCAAGAAATCCTGAAGGGGTTCTGTAAGTCAAGGTGGGTGGCAGGGACACTGTGCAGAATAATCACTATGTATTTCAACTATTAAATTTTGCGACTTCTTAGTTGCCACTGTTAAATGGTGGCAAAGGTAAAGGCTTGAAGGAGGCAATGTTATATTGTCCTATGTCAGCCAACTTGGAGCAGGCATGGTTTTTCAAATTCTTTATATTGGGAGTTGCTATTGTAAATGGTATATATACTTTTGTGAGTTTTCCTGTTTGGACCTGCTAATGTGCACAATAAACCCACATCTTTGTGGTTTTGTTTTGCTTTGTTTTTAATACTAAGAAGCAGAGTTCCCTGCAGCTAAATCCCATGGGAGAGAGAGCTGGACCCTGAGAAGTGTGGAGACTCCTGAGAAATCAGTGATGACAACATTCCAACATTCCCTCTGCCCAAGAGAGAATCGCCTAGTGCCAACTGTGCCCCCTGGGTGCAAGGACCAAGGAGAAATCAGAGGCAGAATTCTTGTGATTCCTGCCCCCGCCTAGAGATGTAAGAGAGTCACTAGGATTGCCCACACACAGGAGATCAGAGCACCTGTTCTCAGAAAAGGCTGAAAGAAAACAGGAAAACAGTTCGTTGGGAGTGCAGACACAGAGGCCTACAGGAGGGTGAAGCCACTCTCAGAAACAACAATTCAAGCAAACACCAGAGATAACCCAACAGCTAGAGGCAAGCACAGGAACCTAAGCAACAGAAACCAAGACTACTTGCCATCATCAGAGCCTAGTTCTCCCACCAAATAAAATACTGAATAGCCAAACACACTGGAAAAACAAGACTTGATTTAAAAATCACACTTTATGCTATAGATGGAGGACTTTAAGAAGGACATGAATAGCTCCCTTAAAGAAATGCAGGACAACACAAGTAAACAAGTAGAAGCCCTTACAGATGAAACACAAAAACGCCTGAAAGAATTACAGGAAAACACAACCAAACAGGTGAAGGAATTGACCAAAACCATCCAGAAACAATAAAGAAAACACAAAGGGAGACAACCCTGGATACAGTAAACCCAAGGAAGAGACAAGGAGCCATAGATACAAAAATCACCATAGAAAACATCGACACAACCATCAAAGATAATGTAAAAACGCAAAAGCTCCTAGCCTAAAACATCCAGGAAGTCCAGGAAACAGTGAGAAGATCAAACCTAAGGATAATAGGTAGAAAAGAGAGTGAAGAATCCCAACGTAAAGGGCCAGTAAATATATTCAAGAGAATTATAGAAGAAAACTTCCCTAACCTAAAGAAAGAGATGCCCACAATGGTATAAGAAGCATACAGAACTCGAAATAGATTGGACTAGAAGAGAAATTCCTCCAGTCACATAATAGTTAAAACACCAAATACACAAAAGAAGAAATGATATTAAAAACAGTAAGGCGAAAAGGGCAAGTGACATATAAATGCAGAACTATCAGAATTACACCAGACTTCTTACCAGAGACTATGAAAGTCAGAAGATCCCGGACAGATGTCATACAGACCCTGACAGAATAAAAATGCGAGCCTAGCCTACTATACCCAGCAAAACTCTCAATTAACATAGAGGGAGAAAGCAAGATATTCCATGACAAAACCAAATTTACACAATATCTTTCTACAAGTCCAGACCTATGAAGGATAATAGATGGAAAACTCCAACACAAGGAGAGAAACTATGCCATAGAGAAAGGAAGAATATAAACTCCTTGCAATGAAACCAAAAGAGAGACACACAACCATAATTCCACCTCTAACAATGAAAACAACAGGAAGCGACAATCACTATTCCTTAATATCTCTGAACATCAACGGACTCAATTCCCCAATAAAAAGACATAGACATACAGACTGGATATATAAAAAGGACCCAGCATTCTGCTGCATACAGGAAACACACTTCAGAGACAAAGACAGACGTTACCTCAGTGTAAATGGCTGGAAACAACTTTCCAAGCAAATGGCCTGAAGAAACAAGCTGGGGTTGCCATTCTAAGATCAAATAAAATTTTCTTCCAATCAAAAGTCATTAAAAAGGTAACACCTCATATTCATCAAAGGAAAAATCCACCAAGATGAACTCTCAATCCTAAATATCTATGCTCCAAATACAAGGGCACCTACATTCATAAAAGAAACCTTACTAAAGCTCAAAGCACACATTTCACCTCACACAATAATGGTAGGAGATTTCAACACCCAACTCTCATCAATGGACAGATTGTGAAAATAGATATTAAACAGAGACATAGAGAAAGTAACAGAAGTTATGAACCAATGGATTTAACAGATATTTATAGAATATTCCACCCTAAAAGCAAAAGGATATACATTTTTCTCAGCACCGCATGATACCTTCTCCAAAATTGACCACATAATTGGTCATAAAACAGGCCTCAAAAAATATAAGAAGGTAGAAATAGTCCCATGCATCCTATCAGACCACCACCGACTAAGGCTGGTCTTCAATAACGACAAGAACGACAGAAATCCGACATATACATGGAAGTTGAACAACCCTCTACTCGATGACAACTTGGTCAAGGAAGGAATAAAGAAAGAAATTAAATGAAAATGAAGATACAACATACCCAAACTTATGGGGCACAAAGAAAGCAGTGCTAAGACGAAAACTCATAGCTCTGAGTGCCTGCAAAGAGAAATGGGAGAGAGCATATGTCAGCAGCTTGAGAGCACATCTATAGATTCTAGAACAAAAAGAAATAAATGAACCCAAGAGGAGTAGAAGGCAGGAAATAATAAAACTCACGGCTGAAAACAACCAAGTTGAAACGAAAAGGACTATATAACGAATCAACAGAACCATTAGCTGGTTCTTTGAGAAAATCAACAAAATAAATAAACGTGTAGCCAGACTAACCAGAGATCACAGAGCATTTATCCAAATTAACAAAATCAGGTATGGAAAAGGAGATATAACAACAGAGTCTGAGGGAATTAAAAAAAAATCATCAGATCCTACTAAAAAAGCCTATATTCAACAAAACTAGAAAATGTGGAGGAAACGGACAATTTTCTAGACAGATACCAGGTACCAAAGTTAAATCAGGAACAACAAAAAAAATCTAAACAACCCCATAACTCCTAAAGAAATAGAAGCAGTTATTAGAAGTCTCCCATCCAAAAGCAGTTCAGGGTTTAGTGCAGAATTCTATCAGACCTTCACAGAAGTCCTCATACCGATACTGTCCAAATTATTTCACAAAATAGAAACAGATGGAGCACTACCAAATTCCTCCTGTGAAGCCACAATTACTCTTATACTTAAACCACACAAAGACCCAACAAAGAAAGAGAACTTAGGACCAATTTTCCTTATGAATACTCATGCAAAAATACTCAATAAAATTCTTGCAAACCAAATCGAAGAGCACATCAAAATGATCATCCATCATGATCAAGTAGGCTTCATCCCAGGGACGCAGGGATGGTTAAATATACAGAAATCCATCAATGTTAATCCATTATATAAACAAACACAAAGATAAGAACCACATGATCACTTCACTAGATGTTGAGAAAGCATTTGACAAAATTCAACACCCCTTTATGATAAAAATCCTGGAAAGATTAGGAATTCACGGTCCATATCTAAACACTATGCAGCAAACCAGTAACTAACATCAAACTAAATGGAGAGAAACGTGAAGCAATCCCACTAAAATCAGGGAGTAGACAAGGTTGCCCACTGTCTCCCTACTTATTCAATATAGTACTCAAAATTCTAGCCAGAGCAGTCAGACAGTGAAAGGAGCTCAAAGGGAAGAAATCAAAATGTCAATATTTGAAGATGATATGATAGTATACTTAAGTGATCCCAAAGGTTCCACCGGAGAACTACTTAACCTGATCAACAACTTCGGCAAAGTGTCGGCTTATAAATTTAACTCAAACAAATCTCTAGCCTTCTGCTACTCAAAGGATAAACAGGCTGAGAGACAAATTAGGAAAATGACACCCCTCACAGTAGTTCCAACTAATATAAAATATCTTGGTGTGACTTTAACAAAGCAAGTGAAAGAACTGTATGACAAGGACTTCAAGTCTCTGAAGAAAGAAATTGAAGAAAATCTCAGCAGATGGAAAGATCTCCCATGCTCATTGATTGGCAGGATGAATATAGTAAAAATGGCCATTTTGCCAAAAGGAATCTACAGATTCAATGCCATCCCCATTAAAATTCCTACTCAATTCTTTATAGAGATAGAAAGAGCAATTTGCAAATTCATTTGGAACAAAAAAAAGCCAGGATAGTGAAACCTAGCAAAAACTACCTGCAACAATAAAAGAATTTCTGGGGGAATGAGCATTCCCTGACCTCAAGCAGTATTACACAGCCATAGTGACAAAGCCTGTATTATACTGGTACAGAGACAGGCAGGTAGACCAGTGGAATAGAATTGAGGAACCAGAAATGAACCAACACATCTGTGGTCACTTGATTTTTGAAAAAGGAGCTAAAATCATCCAATGGAAAAAATAGCATTTTCAACAAATGGTGCTGGTTCAACTGGGGGACAGGATGTGGAAGAATGCAAATCAATCCATTCTTATCCTCCTGTACAAAGTTTAAGTACAGGTGGATCAAGATCTATACATCAATCCAGATACACTCATAGTAATAGAAGAAACAAAAAAGTGGGGAAGAGTCTCAATCACATGGGCAGTGATGAAAATGTCCTGAACAAAACACCAATGGCTTATGCTCTAACATCAAGAATCGATAAATGAGACCTGGTAAAACTGCTAAGCTTCTGTAAGACAAAGGACACTGTCATAAGGACAAATTGGCAACCAACAGATTGGGAAAAGATCATTACCGATCCTACATCTGACAGAGGGCTAATATCCAAAGTTGCAAAGAACTCTAGAAGTTAGACTCCAGAGAGCCTAATAACCCTATTAAAAAACGGGATACAGAGGTAAACAAAGAATTCTCAGCTCAGGAGTATGGAATGGCTAAGAAGTAACTAAAGAAATGCTCTACATCCTTAGTCATCAGGGAAATGCAAATCAAAACAACCCTGAGATGCCACCTCACACCCATCAGAATGGCTAAGTTCAAGATCTCAGGTGACAGCAAATGCTGGCAAGGATGTGGAGCAAGAGGAATCTCCTCCATTGTTGGTGGGACTGCAGACTGGTACAAACATTCTGGAAATCAGTCTGGAGGTTCCTCAGAAAATTAGACATTGTACTACCTGAGGACCCAGCTATACCACACTTGGGCATATACCCAAAAGATGCTCCAACATACAACAAGGCACATACTCCACTAGGGACATAGCAGCCTTATTTATAATAGCCAGAAGCTGGAAAGATCCCAGATACCCTTCAACAGAGGAATGGATACAGAAAATGTGGTACATCTACACAATGGAGTACTACTGAGCTATCAAAAACATTGACTTCATGAAATTCATAGACAAATGGAATGAAGTAGAAAATATCATCCTGAGTGAGGTAACCCAATCATGGAAAAACTCACATGACATGTACTCATTGATAAGTGGATATTAGCCCAAATGCTCAAATTACCCAAGATGCACAGACCACATGAAACTCATGGATAACCAAAATTCTGATGCTTCACTCCTTCTTTAAAAGGGGAAGATTAACCATAGGAGAGGTATTCTATTCTTTAGAACAGAGCCTGAAGGAATGGTCATTCAGAGTCTACCCCATATTTGGCCCATACATATACAGCCTCCAAGCTAGATAAGATGGATGAAGCTAAGAAGTGCAGGCTGACAGAAACCGGATATAGATGTCTCCTGAGAGGCACAGCCAGAGCATGTCAAATAAAGAGGCAAATGCTAGCAGCAAACCATTGAACTGAGAACTGGATCCAAGTTGGAGGAATTACAGAAAGATTGAAAGAGCTGAAGGGACTTGCAACCCCATCAAAACAACAATGCCAGCCAAGCAGAACTCCCAGAGACTAAACCACTACCCAATGACTATACATGGACCGTCCCATGGCTTCAACTGCATATGAAGCAGAGGATGGTCTCCTTGCACACGAATGGAAGGAGAAGCCCTGGGTCTTGTCAAGGCTGGACCCTCAGTTTGGGGAATGCCAGAGAGTTGGGAAAGTGGGTGGATGGGGAACGGAATACCATTATAGAAGAATGGGACGGGTGGCATTGGAGCTTATTTCTGGGAAACCAGGAAAGTGAATAACATTTGGAATGGAAATGAAAAATATCCAATTAAAAAAAAGAACAACAACAACATGGCATTTAGAGCTTAAATTTGAAAAATGCCACAATCAGGAGACACAGAATTGTATGCCTCTGGTTTTCTTCAAATATGCTCTGGGCCCGATTCAGTTCTGGGCCCATGCTGGACCAAGCAGGTTCCTGCCACTGACTGCTCCTACATTCCTATATCCAGAGGCACTATGCAGTTTACTCTTGGGCCAGGGATGTGGGAAGAGTTGGGCGGAAGGGGCGGTGTGTCCTGTGATCTCAGGATTGTCCGCATTTCTGGGTGTTCAGCACTCTCCACCACGGGATTTTGGTGCAGGTTTCCTGATTGCTTTCATCTCCCTTATACAATGTTTATATTTCCTGGGAGATATTATAGAAAATTTGATGTTTATCCCATTAATTTGTTTAACATTCTCATCCACAGAAGAGTATAATTTAGTGGTAACTAAATATTTAAAAACAAGTATATACATTGGGTAATTTTTGCATGATGAACTTGGAATTCACAGAGTTGGAAACACAGTCTAAAGTGAAAGTATAATTGCCTTTGTATCTCAGTCTAACTGGGAAGTAATTATGATGCCCAGTCCCCATGAGAATGCAGAGATCCATCCCTGCCTGATAGCCGTGGGACATCAGATGGTGAAACCACACCTCAATAAAGAAGGTTCTTAAGAGTTGAGAGTTTGAGATCACTCTTTTATTCACCAGAATACATCAATAGTATCCAGATGCAGGTAGTCAATATATACAGTTTGTATCCTTATCAAAATAGCAAATCAAATGAATGAACAAAACAACAATGAATAAATAACAAAACTTCAAATGAATATAAGGAAAACCAAATAACCAAAGTAATCAAAAGTCAAACCAAAATGTAAACAGAGGAATTGTCCTAAGCATTCTTTTGATGCTCGTTTGCAGAATTGACTTATAGCCAATGACTTGCCTTGGAAACACAGTAGACAAGCAGTTACTGATGGTAATAATCTTTTCAAGGGGAATGTAAGTAGGTCTGCCTTGTTGGAGTGAGGGTATGAAGGACAAAGCCATCCAATACTGAGTATAAAACATATGACAGTCTTTGACTCAAAGTTTTTCCAATGTTGTGGACTGATCTCCATGAAACTCTTCTGGGTGACCCTTCAGGACAAGTACAAATGTACATGTGCACACTCTTCCTGGATGCTCAGCAGTTCTCGATTGATGTGCATCAGCTCTTCTCTGTGCACGCTTCTTCAAATGTGCACGCTTGCTCGGGAGAGCCGAGATGAAAGTATGGCCTATTCAATCCAAAGAAATCAAACTAAAGTAGGAAAATGCAGCCCACAACTGCTATGGATATTAAGGATGCGATGTAATAGTGGTGTATTTGTTGTGCACACTTAGACTCCTCCTGTGGCACTGCTCTCCAAGGGAGATCTTGTTCTGGTCTATGCCATGTTCGAGTTTCGCTGGAGAATTTTAGACCTAGCAGAGCAAGGGAAAAAAGGATTAGTGAGGGTTTGTTGATTCAGCTCTCCCTCTTACGTCAGCTCTATTCGGTTGGACAATCCAGCATTACCTGTCAACTGAGGTCATTTCCTGCATCCCCAAGTGTCATAGAGTAAATGGGCTTCGATTTATATATCAGCTTTTAAAAACAGCTAGAAATCGAACTGTGGACTATGCACAGTACTGGAATCAAAAGAAAAATGAGCATATTTTGTCACTGGTCCAGGTATATTATATTGAATAACAACATTGTGGCTATGTCTGAATCTGAGTTCAAGAGAGATATGAGCAACCTAGAATACCATGTGGATGTCTTATGGAGAACCTGCTCAGAATTGAAGTGAAGGTTCAGATTATTTTTGCAGGAAGGAACCTGCCTAGGTTCCATTTGTAACCACTGTATCTGTAAATACACAGAGAAACCATCTCACATCAAAACCATGGGCACTGCATACATCCTGTAATCACTGAGAATGGGCTCCGTGTAAATCTTCCCAGTGTACACACTGAGCATTAAAGGTGATGGTGGTGTACAAACAGAACAGAACCCCTGTATGTGTATAGTCATTGTAAGGCAATTTGTGAGAGAACAGAAAAGAAAATGTTCTCAGAGTTTACCACAGAGGTAAGAGAAAGAAGAAGTAGAAAATACCAAGAAATCTTGAAGATCACATATATTGCATCATGGACAAAATCCATATAAACTGTACCAGAATAATACTCTGAGTAGTTCTTTAGCTGACTGAGGCTGAAACCATGTAGGTGGTCAGTCACCCACAAAGGATAGTTATATAGGACAGGAAACCCAACTGGCTTCTGCCAGCCTATGTTCCTACCTGATCTCAAAGATGTCACAATTCTTCTACACTGTTTCTCCCAAGTCACTTTCCTGGGTGATCAGTTCTCTCTGCTTCAGAGTGTCCTGCATTGTTTCCTCTAATCCTTCCTTATTCTGGTCATTAGATGAGTGTAATGTCAGTGGAGGCATGCATACCTGTGTGCACATACAAACACACACAGACACACAGAAACACTAATACACACTCCCAAACACAGAACACATGTGTGTTCACACAATATAAGCATAGTACATTGCAGTCAAGTGTTTACTTTCTGAGGTAATCCTTAATATAAAGACCCCCCAGGATTCTCTGAAGGCATAAAAACAAATGTTGAGTGGGATATGTACATAGCAGGCATAGCCTATAGCCTATAAACAACTCAGTCAGTGTTGTGCTGTCCTCCCATAAACCAACATAGAATCATGGTCCTTGCCTTATTCCCCAATCTGGCTTAGCTCGTTCCCAAGGCTGTGTAGAGCAGGCTTGTTTCCCAGCAAAGGATCATATGTTGGTGGTGGATTAGACTCTGTTCTTGGCCACTGTTTCAGGCTTGCCCCCAAAGTGTGCAGCTTCTTCTAATAGCAGCTCTCTTTACCTTAACTTGAATGACTTCGTGCCCAAGGCTATTGGAACAGAATCATAGGAAATCTCCATACCCAGGATACAAATGAACAGTTTTTCTCCCCATAATGTGATTGTGTCACAGATATTTTGAGTAAGTAAGTAAATGCTTGCATGGATTATCTTACACTGAGTCATAATGCATGGAATGGCCCCACCGTATAGTACATTTTCACTCCCTTAGCTGATGGACGTCTGGACAGATTCTCCTTCAGGGCTGCTCGGGGACTACCACAGCACTGATGAGCCCTAGTTGCTCTGTTGACACCTACTCCTTGTTCTGTAATCTTTGGGTCAACTAAAACTTCTGTTCCAATTTCTGTACATGGCTTCTCATAGGCCTACCTGTTCTTACACTACCAGACCTGTCTTAAGATCCTCATTCCTCCTATCCCCCACTGAGGCTGACTTTAACTCAGAGAAAATGATGTTGACTAACAGCCCTTGCAGAATGCTACACAGATAACACAGGGGATGCTTTAGGTTATTTGTGCATCTAAAGCCGCTCCTGAACCTGCCCTGTTCTTGAACCACAGCACAGCTATGGGGCTTCTGCTGGATGCCAATACAACTCCATGCAACTCAATTTCTCAGTGAATACAATCCAAGCCAGACTCCAAGGTGAAGTTGTACTGTGCCAAGGTAGCTGGAAAGAAATGGGAGCAGGCAATGTGTAAAACAAGCTTGGAGAAGACACAGTGAGTGACATAACCTTTCAGTGGGCTTTCACAATTCACAAAGGACAAAGAAGGAATATAAACTCATGGATTTTATAGAGAAGCCTCCCCCTTACCTCCATGTACTCCATTCCTTTAATGTGCTCCAAAGGATTTCAATGCAGATTGGTAGGTTTGCCCCTAATACCGTTAAAATTGAACTTTACAAGTGCTTTTGTGTCCTTTTGCTGTACAGAGCTAGGAGGAGAGGCCAAAATGATTGGGCTGCTGTATTTGATGTTTCATGACGCAAAGTGAACTCTCAGAGTGGTTTTCTCAGTAAACTTGGAAATAGGCAACACAGTTATATTTTTGCACAAACTAAAACACAAATACACACACATGCACACACACACATTCACACACACACACACACACACACACACACACACAAACACACACACACTAAGGAAAACATACCTTTTATCCAGCAGGTTTTCTGTTGAATGAAGAATTAGTGGGAGCTATGTTATGTACAAGTCTCTTACAGTCAAGCAGGCTGTGCTGCCCTGGCCTGTACTCATTTCCACTTCAGGAAATCTTGCTATGCAGATACTTGCTGGACCTACAAGTAAGTTACAAACTCTGCACAGATAAACTAAACAACACATCACCAAATTCCCAAGACAGAAGAAAAGCCTCCAGCAAGCTCCATGTTGACTCATCATAGGCCCCTCACTAAAACTACCCTGCTTCCCTCATAGAAGACCTTGGAAGCATCAGAAGAAGACAGTGACTCATGGTCAGTACCCAGGGACTTTTCATCACATTATAATTCATGTGATATTAAAACAACCTCAACATCAGTCAGAAGGAGGCAAAAGAAAAGGCTACAGTGACTTTGCTGAAATGCTGCACCCTGTACAACACTGAGAGGGAATGTATCCTGAAGAATGCCATGCCCATGATATAGTCAGCAAAGCAATGTCAGCAGAGGGATGCACTATAGGATTCCATGCACGATCATGGTTAAGGCAATAAGACAGACCAGAATCTTCCAGGGGGATACCTCTATTAAGGTAAAGTGACAAAATCTAATCCTTACTTTTAAAATAGCTGAATGGTTTAGCTATTCAGAATGTGTTGAGACAAATAACAGAGGTGGCAACACCTGGAACTGGACAGGTGATGCAAAGACTGCTGACCAGCACAAAACAGGAAGATTTAGGTTTGTTGAGAGACCTAGGCTCAAAGGACTAAGTTAGAGAATGACTGGACAAAATTGTATGTCATTAACTGGCCTCCCTGAATACCCACAAATTACAGGTCACCACAGCAATGCATACACACACACACACACACACACACACACACACACACACACACACACACACACGAAAAACCATAAGTCGGCAGAAAACAATGAAGATTCCATCATGCTGGAGGAAGATCATAATATAGATTATTCAAAGCAGGTATTTTAAGAGAGAATCACTAACTCAGCTAATTTTCCCTAGAGGAATAAAAAGGCCTAGATAGCACTCTTCTTGGTCAGAATGTGGGGTATATATGGAGAACTTTGTTCTTGAAGTCTCAAATCTCTCATGCCTATCCTCACCTTTTGAAACCCTTTCCACATCCCTGCTCTTCTAACCAACTTCAGAGTATAAGATGCAGATATGAAATGTCCAGCAGCACTTAAACAAAATAGGACTGACATGCTGCTACTCAGGTTCTGTCAGGTACCCAAGATGTATGAAGCATGAAGAGACCATCTTCATATATAGGGAAAAGGGGATAGAAAGAACAAAAGGCACCAAAAGATTACAATGAGAACCATTTATTTGGCATTTCCACCAGGCTCTCCTCCTTGCAAACTACTTACTTCCTGGAATCTCACAAGATCCCTGTAAAGCAAATGAACTACAGGCATTTGCCTCATCCCTCAAAGCTCTGTGCTAGTCTAAAGAGGGGCTCCCACATAGCACCCTCCTCCACACATAAAGGCATGTAGTGCTGTGATGTAGTCAGCCTATCTCCCGTAATAAACTGCAGATTCTAGAATAGCAGGGGCATTTGCCTTCCAAATATGCAGTTTCTTCAAAAAGGCTACCCCAACAGAAAGCCTTGTAAACGATCACATAAATGAACACTTGGATGAGACATAGGTCAGTACATGGATAAGTCAATGGACAGTTACATTCGTTTGTCTATGTTTATGGTTAGACATGAGGGCAACCTGACCTTGAGGTCTAATCCTACCTGCAACTGCTTGGCTCTGGGGACACAGATGTTCATTCCGGCCTCTTCACAGAACCTCTTTGCCTCCACACAGGATGCTGGCAGAACAGTCTGCTCCACCATCAGTTTTTTGTTCTCATACAGCAAAATCTTTATATTGTTCTTCTATGGAGTCCGTTCACGCAGGAGCTGGAAGTGCCTGATGCTGAACCATAAACAAAAAATGGTAAATACCAGCCAGCTTCTATCTGCCTGTCTCTCCTGCAAGTACAATCATCCCTTCAAGGGTCCTCATCCTCCAACATCCCCAGAGTAGAGCCACACTATACAAGTCAGCACCAATTAAAGGCAGTCAAATCCAGAGTCCAAATTCAATATGAATCAAAGTACTTCTGAAAATCCTGACACTGAGTGTTTATATAAATCAAGGAAGAAGAAATGGTACATATGGGAGCTTATATGTCCATGGTATGCTAAAACCACCTGCAGGTAGAGGGCAAATCCCCTCTGAGGGTGATAGAAGACCCAGTAGCTATACAATCTTTCCATGTGTTTCTCATGGATCATAAATCTTTAAATCTCATGTCAGAGTCCTAGAGGTTCAGAGTTGATTGATATTCCCACCATGGTGCAAATCTTTTCTATCTAGAGAATCCTTAATGGGTAAAAATAACAATCGGAGGGTTTTCTACACTCTTCACATGTAGAACAACTAAGTCCAAGAGTTACAAATCCAAGACCCTTGCCACGAGGCAGGCTTCCTGTTAAGAGTTAGACACTGCAGAACCAGAGCCCTGACTTTTGTTCAAAGTCATAGCTGGACAGAAGCATTCCCTGCCAAGTGCTGGGGTTTCATCTCTGTCAGTGACTCACTGTAGGAATTGTTCTCTTGTATGAGCTCCTTGTACTTCTCCATGGCGTCACATATTGAGTTGTTCATTTAATGCACAGCCATCATTCTCATCCCACGTTCAGATTGAAGTATAGGCAATTCAACATCCAGCCTGTGGTAGGGCATGGCCCATGGAAAAAATAACCATCTGAGCTCATGAACTCAGAATTAGATGAAATGTAAATAAAAAATATCCAATAAAAAATTAAAATTTAAGGAATGGGGGTGAGGGAAGCATGTGGTAATCTCTAAGACCAGAGCAAAAACACAACAGTGAAACCCCAAGCATGATTCTTCCATAGAAAATATTTCTATGCAAATCAGCAAACAATTATTTTGAAATAAGAACTCCTTAAGAACCTGGGGAGATATGGCTCTGCAGACTCTCTGTATAGGAGTGGGCAGAGCCTGAGAACTGCCTGCTTGGGAATTACAAGTATCAAGGGTTTGTTTCCAAAGCGACTGTTTCTAGGTCACAATAAACCATTCATAGATAGCTAAAAAAATGAAAAGTAAAAAAATAAATAAAGTTCAAATCGGGCAAAAAATAGGTGAAATCAGACTGTTCTCTGTATTATATTACTTAAAGCCAGTATATATCACAGACTTGCTCCTTTGAACTGGGTCCTATTGGTGCTGATTAAACTTATTATCCTGGGTACAGGACAATAGAGCCAGGGTACCAATTGGAGGGAGCTGACCTTCAAGAGTTGGCCAGGTGAGCATGAAGGCATTGACTAGTTCTGTAAGAAGTTTCCTCAAGTTTGTGCCACAACCTTAGGTCCAACAGAAAGTGGCAATGACATTTCTTTTGTTTTGAAAGCAGGGATTCTCAATCATTGTTTCCTATCGTTACATGAATTCCCAGAGGGCATAAATACTTTTGACAGGGCAGAGGATTTATAACATCTCCTTCCCTCCAGAGAGTCCTATCTTCCACCAAGGTAAATAGAAGGTGCAAAGTGCTCTATTGATCAATGTGGGCCTCCACAGACTCATCACTATCATGACCTATAAACTGTTCATCAAACAAATCCTCAGAGCCCATCAAAGGTCCCCAGATGTCCTGATCCTGAGCAAAACACTCACAAATACTTTCACATACATGTATACCAACCCATATTTAAGTACAATTAGAATGCCAACTATATCCAGGGAGGTGCCTTAGAATCAGTGAACAATGAACAGATTCAGGGTAAAAGAGTGATGACATGCAGGCATTTCATTCACACTCCTAGATGCAGCAAATGTGACCAGGTCCTTCCAGCTGTTGACAGAACCAATCCAACTCCAAGCACCTCAGGCTCAAGTACAAAAGAGCTTGACCCTAAGCCCACAGCACCTAGCTTATCTCAACAGGCCACACCTGCCAAGGCTCTTTGAAATCCAGGATGAGGAGTGAAAAACTCTCTTGATGTAAAGAAATCTTGGGTTAGCAGAGAGAGCACAAGACAGTGAACAGGTGACTGGGCATAATGACTACCTATAGTCCCAATCATCATAGATATAAAGGTCCAGGATTTGAGAAAGTACATCCCTCTGGAATTTACACTTCTGGGTTTCAAATTTTAGTTCTTCCAATTTCTTTAGACGCTTCTCTTGCTTACTGATATCATTTCAGGATGATGCCTTCCTACCGAAACCTGTAGATAGATAAACACAAGTGAAATTGCATATTTGATGGCCCAGGGGAGGAAAAGACCATTCTGAGTCCCAGAAAGGAGGTTGAGGAAATGGAAAGGCTGGAGACTATATGATTCCCTGAAATAGCAGAAAAGCTTTCTTCAAACTGGACTCTTAAGCTATGTCCTTCTTCCCAATCTTCACTGCCATACATAAGTCACACTCACTATTAGAGGACCCCTTGCCCTGAAAGCCATAAGCTGCCTCAGACATCCAGACATGGGACATTGTCATCTCATATCAGATGTGGTACAGGTAAATCCTGGAGTTCCTAATGCTTAGAACCATCAATCTCTAATGAGTGTGTTCAAACCCAAAGTGTCTGAGATCTTAGTTCATGACTAGGGGTGCATCCTTCCTTGTTCTTATCATCAGAGACTTATGTAACCTACAGTAATCTAGAGGATGAAGTGCTTCAACTCCCAACCATGAATGGTCACATTGTTAATCTCATCATGCCTCCTCCTGGCATGTATTGGCACTCGAAATTACAAAGCTCCCAGAAAAAAAGCTGCAGGCTTGCCAATTCTTGGCTCTCTGTCAAACTAATCATCAGAACTCTGGACTCTTGGTCTGTCATTGAGAAATCCCAAGGTTCTTTGTTGCAAGGCCTACTCCTGGAAGGAACGTCTCAAACCTATCTCCTCAAGGATGTTCCCCAACTCTGCCCTGGACTCACCAAGCCTTCCCCAGAACGATTTCATTCTTCCTTTTTTACTAGACAGGAGGTCTGCATCCTTCTGCCTTTTTCTGGTCTCTCCTTGATCTCTACTCTCTTTTCGAACTAGCCTGAGCAGCTGGCGAAACATGCCTGTTTGTGAACCCAAAGGGAACTGAAGGAATATGCCAAAGGCAGTTGGTGTCACCACAACACTGGTGACATCCCAGAAGATTCTAGTGCTGTCTTAGAGACAAGAGATTTTCCTAGGAAAGGCTTACTGATGATGTTACTGCGAGGTTCTGTGGCCTACCTGCTAACTAGCTCTCCGCAAATTGATCAGTTTCTGTAGGGGCCTTTCCCTGCAGTCTCTCATGTGACTCAGGGAAAACCCTTTGACAACCTCTACTCCAAAGCTAGATATTTCTCTCTGCTTCATTGGAAGTCATCAATTCTCTTAATGGGAAGAGTTGGTTACAACCCTGAATTGATAAGAGATTTTTGTTAGCACCCAAATCTCTAGGGAGCATGGATAAGGGAGATTTTTCTTAAAAATAAATCTACCACCTGAGACAACGCATGTGACATAAATTTTGAATCCCAAGGTTTTCCCTGTTTTCTAGAGGCCAATAGCTTTCTCCTATACATTTGGCTATATAAAACCTGGTAATATTTGCTTAATGTGCAGTCCTAGACAGCTGGCATTGTTTCCATATACACATCTATGTATTTCACAAAATCAATGGTCTATAATCCTACTTTTTGAAATAATCACTCCCTTTTCTTGGGATCGTAGGGATCAACTACAGGGCATATATAAAATTATAACTTTATGTCTCTTTTATATATTAAGTTGGACATCCTCCCTTTCTCAAATATAAAAAGACAATTAAATGGGACATCAGTAAGCAAACGTCAGCCTGGACCCTGTGTTACTACATTGTAACCACATAGCCATTACTTCTCAAATATCATTCTTCCTGAATTTCCAAGTCTAGGCATGAGAATATTGGGGCTGCACCAGGATCTTTTACTCGTAGCAAACATAAGAATCAGGAGGATGGGCAGGGAGTGGAATGTCCTGAATTAGGAGGTCATAGTTCTAGAAGGTTATCCTTTGCTCTCAGCAGAGCCGACATTTTTTCAACCATTCCTCACCCTCTGCCACAGGACCAGAGACTTCCCCAAACAACTGGCTGGCCTTGCTAAAAGTCCTGGCTTGGCTTCTCTTTGTAGAATAAGACATTCAGAGTCCTTGAGAACCCACCAAGAAGTCTCCTCCACAAAGGCCCCTTGTTGTCAAAGGAAAATGTTCTTGCAGAATCCTGCCATGGCAGCAGGAATTTCAACTAGGCTGCTTTTAGGTCCAGCTCACTGAGGGCAGGCCTGAGGCCCAGGTGTATCTGTGGAAAGTAGCAGCACACACTACCTCACAGCTCTCTCTCTCTCTTGGATGCAACTGCTAGAAGTGTAATACGATTTTTATTTCTTTGTTTGTTTATTAGAAATACCTACAAACCTGATTAAAGTTGCAACATGCCTTCAATTCCAGCATGCAGAATTTTGTTAAATCATTGTTGTTCCTGTTTTATGTTTGGTTTTGTTTTTAGTCCCCTCAGCAAATTTCTCTGTACCTAGACTGTTAAGCACATGCTCTGGAGGGACCTATTATTCAAGTTAGGCAAAGCTTTTGTTCTTACCAACCACTCCATAGATGATCCCATTACTTACTTTCAAATAAGAAAACAGTCATAGAGAAGTAAGTTAACCTGTATGCTATCACAGAAGAAACACATCATGATTGTGGAATTGCACCCGAATCTTTTGTATTTCCTAGTTTTTTTTTTAATTTTAACTTTTTTATTGGATTTTTGGTGGGTACATTTCATTTGTTTTAAATCTAAAAGGTATCCTTTATAGCTCTCCTCTCATTTACAAAGAAGAATTTCACCTGTAATTGTTACTCCAGATCGTTTGGTCACTGGCTTAGATATTACCTTGCTCTGTTTCCTTGCCTTAAGCTGTGCTAGAAGCAGGCTCAAAGGTTCGGGACTCAACAAATAATGAATTCCACTACATCTGGATCCCTAGTCTCACAGACAGGAAGGGACTGTATTTCCATTAACTATTTAAAAAACAAACAAACAAAACAAAAACAGACGCAGTTGTTCTCAAGTATATTAAAGTGTGGATCGTGGTAATATAGTTATATTATATAATATACATGGCATTCATCTTTCTCCAAATCCTAAAATTTCTTTTTTTGTTCACATTTTCTTTTTTTGATTGCTTCTTAGTAATTTTTATCTTGTTTTTTTAATTTTAGTTTTTTTCATAGATATATTTCTTTATTTACATTTCAAATATTATTCTCTTACCTGGTTTCCAGTCCATAAGCCCCCATCCTGTCTCCCTCCCCGATATGGACAGTCTCCCAAACCACTCCCCTTACAACTCCCCGACATTCCCCTGCACTGAGGGTCCAACCTTGTCAGCACCAAGGGCTTCCCTTCCACTGGTGCCCCAAGAAGGCTATTCTCTCCTACATATGCAGGTGGAGCCCTGGGTCAGTCCATGTATAGTCTTTTGCTATTGGTTTAGTTGGTTGGCATTGTTGTTCTTATGGAATTGCAAGCACCTTCAGCTCTCTCAATCCTTCCTCTAATTTCCACAAGTGGGGTCCTGTTCTCAGTTCAGTGGTTTGCTGCTAGCACTGACCTCTTTATTTGACATACCCTGATGTATCTCTCAGGAGAGATCTATATCTGGACCCTTCCAGCAAGCACTTTTTAGCTTCATCAATCTTATCTAGTTTTGGTGGATATACATACTTACACACACACACACACACACACACACACACACACACACAAACACACACACACACACACACACACACACACACACATATATGGGGGGGGCATGTGCTGAGCAGGCTCTGAACGGTCGTTCCTTTAGTCTCTGTTTTAAACTTGGCCTCCATATCCCCTCCTATGGATATTCTTGTTCCCCCTTTTAAGGAGTAGAAGCATCCACATTTTGGTCATCCTTCTTCTTGAGCTTCCTGATGTCTGTAGATTGCATCTTGGGTAATTCGAGGTTTTGGGCTAATATCCACTTATCAATGAGTGCATACCATGTGTGTTATTCTGTGATTGGGTTACCTCACTGAAGATGATATTTTCTAGTTCTTTCCATTTGCCTATGAATTTCATGTAGTCATTGTTTTTCATAGCTGAGTAGTACTCCATTGTGTAGACATACAACATTTTTCAAATCTATTCATCTGTTGAAGGGCATCTGGGTTCTTTCCAGCTTCTGACTATTATAAATAAGGCTGCTATGAATAGAGCAGAGTATGTGTCTTTATTGTATGTTGGAGCATCTTATGGGTACATGCCCAGGAGAGGTATAGCTGGGTGCTCAGGTAGAAGAGTGTCCAATTTTTTGAGGAACCTCCAGACTGATTTCCAGAGTGGTTGTACCAGTTTGCAATGCCAGCAACAATGGAGGAGTGTTCCTCTTTCTCCACATCCTCGCCAGCATCTGTTGTTACCTGAGTTTTTGATCTTAGCCATTCTGACTGGTGTGAGGTAGAACCACAGGGTTGTTATGATTTGCATTTCCTTGATTACTAAGGATGTGGAACATTTCTTTAGGTGCTTATCAGCCATTCGATATTCCTCAGCTGAGAATGTTTCGTTTAGCTATGTACTCTATTTTTTAATAGGGTTATTTGGCTCTCTAGAGTCTGACTTCTTGTGTTCTGTGTATATTTTGGATATTAGCCTTCTATAAGATGCAGGATTGGTGAAGATTTTTTTCCCAATCTGTTGGTTGCCATTTTGTCCTTATGACAGTGTCCTTTGCCTTACAGAAGCTTTGCAGTTTTATGAGGTCCCATTTGTCGATTCTTGATCTTAAAGCATAAGCCATTGGTCTTTTGTTCAGGAAATTTTCTCCAGTGTCCATGTGTTCGAGACTCTTCCCCCACTTTTTTTCCTATTAGTTTGAGTGTATCTGGTTTGATGTGGAGGCCCTAGATCCACTTGGACTTAAGCTTTGTACAGGGTGATAAGAATGGGTCAACTTGCATTCTTCTACATGCTGACCTCCAGTCGAACCAGCACCATTTGTTGAAAATTCTATCTTTCTTCCATTGGATGGTTTTAGCTACTTTGTCAAAGATCAAATGACCATAGGTGTGTGGGTTCATTTCTGGGTCTTCAATTCTGTTCCACTGATCTGCCTGCCTTTGTGCCAATACCATACAAACTATTGCTCTGTAATACTGCTTGAAGGCAGGGATGGTGATTCCCCCAGAAGTTCTTTTATTGTTGAGTATAGTTTTTGCTATCGTGGGTTTTATGTTATTCCGAATGAACCTGCAAATTGCTCTTTCTACCTCTTTAAAGAATTGCATAGGAATTTTGATGGGGATGACACTGAATCTGTAGATTGCTTTAGGCAAAATGGCCATTTTTACCATATTCATCCTGCCAATCCATGAGCATGGGAGATCTTTCCATCTTCAGAGATCTTTTTCAATTTCTTTCTTCAGAAACTTTAAGTTCTCATCATACAGATCTTTCATTTTCTTGGTTAAAGTAATAGCAAGATATTTTACATTATTTGGGACTATTGTGAAGGGTGTCATTTCCCTAATTTCTTTCTCAGCCTGTTTATCCTTTGAGTAGAGGAAGGCTACTGAATTGTTTGAGTTAATTTTATACCCTGACACTTTGCTGAAGTTGTTGATCACGTTAAGTAGTTCTCTGGTGGAACTCTTGGGGTCACTTAAGTATACTACCATATCATGTTCAAATATTAGTATTTTGACTTCTTCCCACCCAATTTGTATCCCTTTGACCTCCTTTCATTTTCTGATTGCTCTGGTTAGGACTTCAAGTACTGTATTGAATAAGTAGGGAGACAGTAGGCAGCCTTGTCTAGTCCCGGATTTTAGTGGAATTGCTTCAAGTTTCTCCCAATTTAGTTTGATGTTAGGTACTGGTTTGCCATAATTTGCTTTTACTGTGTTTAGATATGGGCCTTGAATTCTTGATCTTTCCAGGACTTTATTCATGAAAGGGTGTTGAATTTTGTCAAACGATTTCTCAGCATCTAATAAAATAATCGTGTGGTTTTTCCTTTGAGTTTGTTTATATGGTGGATTTCGTTGATGGATTTCTGTATATAAAACTATCCCTGCATCCCTGTGATGAAGCCTACTTGATCTTGATGGATGATCCTCTTGACATGTTCTTTGATTCGGTTTGCAAGAATTTTATTGAGTATCTTTGCATCAATATACATAAAGGAAATTGGTCTTAAGTTCTCTATCTTTGTTGTATCTTTGTGTGGTTTAGATAAAAGAGTAATTATGGCTTTGTAGAAGGAATTTGATAGTGCTCCCTCTGTTTCGAATTTGTGGAATAGTTTGGATACTATTGGTATGAGGTCTTCTATGAAGGTCTGATAGAATTCTGCACTAAACCCATCTGGTCGTGGGTCTTTTTGGATGGGAGACTTTTAATAACTGCTTCTTTTTCTTTAGGAGTTATGGGGTTGTTTAGATGGTTTATTTGTTCTGGATTTAACTGTGGTGCCTTGTATCTGTCTAGAAAAATTGTCCATTTCCTCCACATTTTCCAGTTTTGTTGAATATAGGTTTTTGTAGTAGAATCTGATGAGTTTTTTTAATTTCCTCAGATTCTTTTGTCAGGTCTCCCTTTTCATTCCTGATTTTGTAATTTGGATATACTCTCTGCCCACATTCTTGAACCAAGAGGAAATTGCCTAGTACCATCTATGCTCCCTGAGCAAAGGGACCTAGGAGCAGTCAGGGGCAGAACCCTTCCAGTTTCTGCCTGGGCGGAGAGCTAAAATCCAGTCACCAGGAGTGCCTACATACCTGAGAGCAGAGGTATGATCTACTCTTCTGTGCCAAGAAATCCACCAGGTTTTCAGGTCTCACAAACTCAGGAGCACCTTTATGTTCACAGATCCGGCTAAAAGAAAGCAAGTCTACAGGAGTGCTGACACACAGGCCTACAGAAGAGTCAAGCCGCTGTCAGAGACAGTAAGACAAGAGAACACCAGAGACATCCTGATGGCGAGGCAAGTACATGAACCTAAGCAACAGAAACCAATACTCCTTGGCATCACCAGAGCCCAGTTCTCCCAGCAAAGCAAATACTGGATATCCAAATACACCGAAAAAGCAAGATTTGGATTTAAAATTACATTTTATGATGACTGAGGACTTTAAGAAAGACATAAGAAACTCCCTTAAAGAAATACAGGACATTGGGGCTGGGGATTTAGCTCAGCGGTAGAGCGCTTACCTAGGAAGCGCAAGGCCCTGGGTTTGGTCCCCAGCTCTGAAAAAAAGAACCAAAAAAAAAAAAAAAGAAAGAAATACAGGACAACACAAGTAAACAAGTAAAAGGCCTTAAAGAGGAAACACAATAATTCCTTAAAGAATCTGGGCTAACTGGCTAGCCTCTGCTCTTCAACCAGGCTCACTGGCTAGCATCTGCTCTTCAGCCAGGCTCACTGGCTAGCATCTGCTCTTCAGCCAGGCTCACTGGCCTACGGGACCCTAGCACATTGCTTACCAATCGGCTCATGACTACCTGGCTGCACTGACTCCTTAAAGCCATTCTCTAGAAAGAGCACAAAAACCAAAGAGAAACACCACTGGGACCTTTTCCCATGGGCTCCGCTTAAGTTTAAGCAATTTTGTTATTTCTTTTAAAAAGTGAAATACAATTTCTGCTACTCATATGGCCAAGATAGCTGGGCAGTAATCATTGCTTTATGGAATTTGATCCTTTATTTTATTACGAGGTTATCTTTATGCTGTATGATGTATCTTTAGAAAACACAACACTAAATTCCTAAAATCTAGATGTTTTAAGACATCAGTTCATGGAGAAACATAAGTGCTTACCTATCTAGACTGGCCTCTTTTGCTATACTGCAGGTACAATCAAGTTTCCACACTACTTCCATGATTTTCAAGAATGGTTAAGACAAAAATAAGTTGAACATAATGGACAGAAAGGGGATTCTGTCAAGTTGTCTTATGTGGAACAAGATACCAAGATATGACTGGTAAACCTAAAACCAACTGTTTCAGAGACCAACAAAACTTACAGAAAATACATACTTTCTTATCATTCCTCTGCCCCGGCGGTAAGTAATTTATTGAGCACCTACTATGATCCTAGCACTGTGCATCTAGGGGTGTAATGTTGAATTAAAAGTTGATAAAAAGCTTCATTAAGGAATAAAGAAAAATGAAACATATCTGAAACTCAGAATTCAATATAAGCAGCACCACCATTTCTCAGCTGGTGATTTCTGAAAAATTCATCATTTTTTCCATGTGCTTCTACAGAAATGATACTCAGTCTTGATTTTGTAAGTCATAAATAGGCAAGTCATACTTCTTTCTTGGCTCCCACAACTGTCAAAGGGAACAACACCGTCGCTGTACATTGGGCTTCCCTATTAATCCTGCTTTGAATGGTAATAAATTCTAGACTTTTAAATGTGAAAACAGGTCACCAAAAATGCTTGAGGGGAAAGGTTGTTAAAATTACCCAAACTGGTCTATTCTCTAAAACTTTCACATAGCATTTTACTGATAACACAATGCAAATTCACCACAAATATTTAACCAATAAAAACAGAAATATTGACTAGCTCTGTAAATCAATAATCATATATACTTGAAAACAACTTTCATGGAAACAAACAACGTACTAGGAGGAAAGATACATCACTAAAAACTACACAAGCAACAACAAAAAAAAGACACTACACTTCTTGGTTTAAAAGTTAGTGATACACTTGATCTTTAAAGACAGGCAATGTACTTGATCTTTAAGCCCTTTAACTGTGCCCTGTCCACATAGAAACTGAAGCAGTGGATGACAAGGCTAGATGTAGTTTCACAACAGCCTCTTACACAGCATCAAAGTGGTCTATTTCATTAGATGGTTCCAGGATGATAACACAGACACTTTCACAGTTCCTGAGCACTTCTGAGTTCAAATACCACCAGTGCCAAGCTCTGTGCTGTTGACACATTCTGACCTGTCTCCTAAGGTTGTCAGCCACGAAAAGGACAGGTTAGCACCAGACACTGTTCACTGACCTATCCTAAACCCCGCTTCGTTTCTGAAAAAGCAACATTCCATGCTTGCTCCCTATCTGAGGAAGCCAAATGGTTGATCTGGCTCATGGCTCTACTTTTCTTGGCTCATCAACTTTCTTTTCCCACTTCAACTGCAACTAAGCTGCAATATTTGAAGAAAACCACCATAAACTCTGAGTGTCACCTCTTGAAATTTAAAATTCATGAAACAAGTCATGGCTTTCTAAATAGCACCATGGAAAACAAACAAAACCAAGCAAAACCATCCCAAAGGAACTTGCTGATCTGGAGGCCTGCTTATAGCAGGTAGGAAAGAATTAAAATATGCAGAACTGTAATCTCTCAGAGCTTTTGAGGCTAAAAAAGGAAATCTGTGTTTATGTTCCCTTTCTCCAAGTAATCATTTGCAAGGGGCAGTCAATTACAAGGTAGATCAGAAGAAATCTATTAAATAATATATGTTCATTGCCTGCGGTTTTAAGAAGATATTTTCACACGATCCCTGTCCTTTAACACAAAATAGAAACCTTACAGGGAGTGTGCCACCAGGATAAGCTACCTCTCAAAAGCCTGTCCTACCCTGGCAGGTACAAGGCCATTTAATTCCAAGTCAATCTGGAGAGAGGTGACAGCTCCAAGTTCCTCTGAGGATGTCAGAGCACAGCTCTCATGCACATTCCAGATCACCTCTCCATTCTTTCCCCAAGGCCATGGGCTTTCCAATCCTTGCTTCAGCACTCCAAACATCCCTGAACCCTCCTTTCCCCTAAGCAACTGGCTCACTTTGCATCGCCTCCTTCTGCCACCACTTCCCCAGAGCGGGGAAAGTGAGCACAAGGATGCTGCCCAGTCTCCTGCCTACCTTGACGCTGCTGCTGCTCACAGGCCGCTCAGCTTGCTGTCCCTGGGGACCAGACCAGCGACCCGGCTAGGGGTCGGCCAGAGCACCATGCCTCGAGGTTCCCTGGCAGGGCTGGCCCGGACTTTTGTCCCCCGACACTGCGAGTCCGTAGTCTCTGTGGGAAACCCCGCCGCTGTCATAGCGCGCCAGACCTTGGCTAAGGCGACCGCCCTTGGCGCTACCGCGCCTTCTCGGGCTCCCGCTATCAGGGCGCCATTGGCGCTGAGGGCCCGGCCGGGGGAGGTGGGCAGGGCCCCACCTGTGGCGCCCGGGCCACACTCCGCCATGGGCGCCCCACGACCCGCCTACACAAAGTCGCGTCCCCACGTCCCCGCTGCCTCCTCCATCGCTGCGCGAGGCCCCTCCTCCTTGCCGCCTCCGCCGCCTCCGCAGCTTCTTCCGCTTCTTCTTTTCTTCTTTTTTTTTCTTTCTATTTTTGATCCTGATGTGGCGCATGCGGCGAGCTCGCCTCCGGAACGGAGGACGTCATGCAGGCAGAATCACCTCTGGGGGCCTGCCGGGATCGGAGAGAGAGAAGAGAGAGCAGTCAGCTTGGGCGGAGGCGCCCCGGGCTGCGGGCACCTGGGGAAGGAAAACACGCCCCGCACAGGCGCCGCTGCGGGCGCCAAAAAGAACGCGCGTGCCGGCGCCCACCGCCGCGCACCACGTCCCCTCAGGCCCTGCCCGGAGCTCACCGATGAGCGCCACGTCCCTTCAGGCCCCAGGCTCACAGCCTGGCGCCTTGTCCCCTCAGGCACCGCGCTCACCGCTGAGCGCCTCCTCTCCTCAGGCCCCTCCTTCACCAACCTGCGCCGCGTCCCCTTAGACCCGGCTCCGGCGCGGGCTCGCAGCAGGGTGAGAGGGACACGTGCGCCCACTCCGCGGCGCAGGGGACACGGAGATACGCGTCGCGCCGGGCTCCGGGCTCTGCTCAGGCCCGTCAGTCCCCCCTCAGGGCTGGGTGGAGGCCCAGGGCGGCTTCTGACGGCGCCCAGGCCCACTGCCAAGTACCCGCAGCCATTGCCTCCTGAGCTTCGCACTGCCCACTACAGGCCGCGGGGACCTGTCCAGGCTTCGGCGCTGGCATTGTGGTCACTGCTCTGCTAGGCCAGCTTAGCAGGGCGCAGCCCCCACCCCACCCCGCCAGCTGTCTGTCACCTGAAGGCATCCCGAGGGGCCGCAAGCTGGCACACCCTGGAGGGGCCGCAGGTCATGGGGCCTTGGATTTAGTCCTGCACCTACTCTCCAGCCCCTCACTTGGAACCCAGTCACTTCCCCTCCTGCTCCTGGTGAGCTTCCTCAGTGAAGCAAACCCATTTCACACACAGAAATCAATCCTTTTACGTGCCCCTGGACTGTGAAACTCAACATGTCCGACTGGTCGCCAGGATCTGGGGTAGGAATGGCATGGCTGGCAGGCGTTGAGAGACAGAAGACCTCCCCAAAGTTTATTTGGTGCCTCTGGGTTGTCCCACGGAGGTTTGTTATTGTAGTCTCTTTCAACTGTGTCTTTCCTAAACCTGCCACCAGAGATGCTTGCTTGTCCAACCCCTAGTGGGTACCAACCAAATCAGGACCATCTTTTGGGATAGGATCAAAAATCAGTAATCAACGTGTCGTTCCCATATATAAAGACTTTCCTTACACCTCCATTCCTGGAGCCAAGGAAGAGTGCAAGACCACTGGGTAGTCTGGCAGAGCCATTGGCAGAGCAGCAGGACCAGTGTGCACTGTATGGCACCAGAGGCTCCACCCACTTCCCTATCCCAGGCACTCTGAGGTCCAGTCTCCTGCCTGGTTCTAGCTCCAGTTTTTCTCTCATTGTACTTCTTCTTCTGGAAAGGCACTTTCCCTGGAACCAGGAGTACCTGAGAGTTCCTTGGGACAGAACTTAGAGACCTTGCCCTCATTAGCATGATATGGTACCCAATTGCCAAGAAGTCTCTAAGGAAATGAGCTTTACATTCATAAACATGCCCACCCTTTCCCCAGATGAAACATCAAAATCCCTCCCTGTTATTCTTGGGGTGTTTTAATTCTTCTGATCCTCTGGCAGGCTTTTGTAAAAGAACTGGGAGAGTCAAATAGGGTCTACACATTAACAAATGTTTTCTTATGCATAAACAATATTTTAATTCTTTTTCCAGCACCACCCTCCATATTAACTCCTTTCATAGTTTAGCCTCAAAATATTTTTATCTTCTGAGTTTTGAAGGAACTATCAAATCAGCTTTTCATTTGCTGTATTAGATTTACAGTCATAATTGTGTTTGAATTTGTGAGAGGACAGAATGCAGAGGTCTTCCAGTAGGAGTTCTCTAATAGTGATGTTTTCAATAACCACCTAGAGGATCCTGCCTTAGGCCAAGATTTCCCACGGTGCTTCCCAGACTTTTCCACCTGGTCAACTTGGGGTATATATTCGGTAAATAAAGCTACAGAATGGGCATTCCTTCTTAACAAAAATAACCCATGCATGTGTGTTTTTTTTAATCCCACATGTGATTTTAATAATCCCGCAGGCTTACGCACGGATCTCCGTGCTGTGTCGGTGTGGGCACTGAGAGCCTGTTCCTGTAACATGCAATTCTTGGTTCCCAACCTTTTTCTTATGCTCAGTTAAGAGTTTTTCTTCGTTACAAACAATACAGTAAGCAAGTATTTCTCCTCTTGGCCTATGCCTCTATAAGTCTAGGTTGTGTCAAGTTGACGATGTAAACTAACTAATGCAAGTCACAGCCCCTTTTCCCCCAAACTTACCTGTCAGCCACCCTGTCCCATTTTCAACCCACCAGCATTCTTGTATTACCTCCCCCTGACCAACCAGGCCTCATGGCCAAGACTTTTAACCTAACATGCTGAGTGGCATGCTGGTCCCTTCTTATTCTTGCTCTCCCATGTCCACCTTGCCAAGATGGATATATTTCTACATATGTCTACATATATCTAATCATGGCCTTTTCCTCGCATACTCCAAGCTGCCACTCAGCTGAAGAAAAAAAAGTCATGTAGCCAAGCTATCTGACAAATATATGACTTCTGTCTCTGAAGAGTCGTCTGTGCTTTCAGGCAACATTTTACTCTTTGCTACTGGACATGGACCTTTGTTCTCCAAACTGTTGGTCTTCTGATTGCCCACGTGATTCCCTAGCTCAGAAGCTGCCCTAGGATTCTTACACAGTCAACTGCCTCGAAAACTTAACTACATCGGCTGTTCCTCCAATCTGCCTGCCCTCACTCCACTCACCTCCCTAGTGGTCTAAAATTGGCTTCAAATGAGAAGCTGTGTGTGTTGGGTGTGATTAGCTTCCTCTATTAGGATGTGATTGATTGGATCTTGTCACCTTCCCTTGAGTACAAGGTGGAGTCTTTCCTGAAGGAGTGGCCCACACCATTGCCAAATGTAAGAACAAGAAGAAATCAAGATCTTTGGAAACAGCCTTGACTCTGGTATCATAAAGCAACATAAAAGGAGAAGATGCCTTCAGAAGATGATGGAGTACAGCTCAATGGTGGGCACTTGCCTCTCATGCACAAGGTTCCAGGGATGAAAAGAACAAAGTATTCTAAGTGTGCTCAAGGTACCAAAGTCTTAGACTGTGAGTAGCAACTCTGTATGGGGTCACAGAAGCAAGTGTAGGGGTGCAAAAACCTGGGCCACAGTAAAGGGGTTCAGAGCATGTGTTCAAAAATTCATTCAATGTCCCGCGCGACCTCTCCCCAGCAAGAAAACACGCGGGGACATACGAATCCTTGCTGCAGCCAAACTTTTGTTCAATCTTAAGGAGAAGCCCCGCACGCCTGCATGGCGCGGCTTATATACACCCTAGCGCGGCGCATCCACACCTCATTGGTCGCTTACCCATGATCTCATGAGGCACGCCCCGGAGTGGGCAAAGACCTGGCACGAAGGCACTCTTGCACATGCGCACACAGTTAACTTCCTGAAAGGAAGTCGGCTGGCGCGGTGGAGGCCAGCGCCATCTTGTAATGGCGGAAGCTATCCTGGCCTTCCACGTGGGGCGCAGTGGAAGCCAGCACCATCTTGTGGTGGCGAATGTTATAGCGGCCCTCTACAATTCAAGGTCAAATACATGGTGGATGTGTGGTGTCTGGCAGAACTCACCCATGCTGTGTCACATGACCTCACCACTCTTGGACCTGAAAGTGTAGTTAGAGCTCTTGAAACATGCCGTGTGATACCAAGGCTGCTGCCAGGAGCCCCGCAGCTCCTGCCAACGCTTTGTATCAAGAGCTGCAGCATTCTCAAGGTAGACACAAAATTTTCTGCTCTTAGATAAACGCTGGTTTAATCACAGAAAACAACGGCTTCTAATATTTTCCTACCATCAGTTCTCAGCATGTAAATATTAATTCATGTATTGGATCACCTTGGGTTAGAATGATGTGTCTTTAAAATCACTACTTAACTCCTTGATTTGGGCTTTATTTTTTTTAATTGTTAAATGAATTTTGATTTGGAAATGAGACAATTTCGAGCAAGTTTTGAAATGGCCCTCTACAGTCTTCTGCCATTTTATGCTACATAGTTATGCAAAGCAGTATCTTTTGCACTGACAATCATAAAATCAAATTTTCCATCAAGTTTAAAAAACATTGAAGAAGTTCTTCATCCTGCTAATATCCAGCCAAGCTTTTAATCTTGATGTAAAAATAAATACACATGGTACATCATCTCATTAGAATGAAACTTGGCTTTGTGATGAGTTGAATATGCTTGGCCCAGGCAGTGGCACAATTAAGAGGTATAGGCTTGTTGGAGTAGGTGTGTCACTGTTGGTATGGGCTTTAAGACTCTTGTCCTAGCCACTTGGAAGCCAGTCCTCTCCTGATTCCCTTTGGAATAAGATGTAGAACGTTTAGTTCTTCCAATACCATGTCTGCCTGGATGCTGCTGTGCTTTCTGCCTTGATGATAATGACCTGAACTGAACTTCTGAACCTGTAAGCCAGCTCCCATTAAAGGTTCTTTTTAAGAGTTGCCTTGGCCATGGTGTTTCTTCACAGAAACAGAAACCCTAACTATGACATACTTTGTATTTAATAAATAATAACTATATGTATACAAGGAATTATTTTTAAATAAGTTTATTATTTATCATCTGCAAATGTCGCATCTGTACTCCTATTTTAAATACTTATATACATGGATGGCATAAAAATTTAGTGAGTTAAAAGTCGTCAGGAAAGAGTTCAAGAGACCCTGTTCAAAGCAGTGAGAAGGGAATTGAGAAGCCAGGCAGGGAGGAGATGCCTTCATCAGAAGCACCCTAAGGCTGGATACTGAAGCACTAAGTAAGTGACTTCAAATCACTCCATATGGTTTTAAGTCCCTGATGATGTTAGCTGAGGCAGATTTGCCAGCCCTCGCTCCCCTCCACTGTGACACTACAAATTCAAGGACAGTCCATGAAGAAGAGAGGACACCCTCCTCCCCACCTCACTCCCAGCCAGCATGAGCCGGTGAGCTAACAGTCAATGAGATGCCAGAGCAAAGAAAACTTGAGCTGAAGAGACCAACGTCACCTACAATACGGAGGGTCTTTCCTATGATATCACTGACATGGCACAGGTCCTTGTTCTCTATCTCCTTTTTGCTCACTCTATTTCTCTTACCAAGGCTGCTTTCTTCCACATAATACACTGTATAGAGCTTCCCTTAACTGTCTCCCTCTCTTCTCACTTTCCTTCCCTCACATGAAGCCTCCCTGTCCACAACACATCTGTTCTGTGATTCTCGTTCTTTCTCCCCTTCTAAGCTGCCTTTGTTCTGTCTGCTTTCTGCCTTTTCCATCAGAACTGCCTTCCTAGAGATCCTGGTTGACACACTGAGTGCTGGTTTTCACTTTTTATATCTGTTGACTTTTTCTAGAACATTTGATGCTAACCCCTCTATTGTTGCCATGTTCCCTAGGTCTGCCAAGGTTCTGGGCTGACACATTAGTCAAAACATACTACATGTGAACTCCATAAATCGGTTTTCCTACACTGTATATGTTACTCAGGAGTGTTCAACCCACAGGGTAGCACCATTGAAAAAGTCCGCATCAATAGCCACCTCCTGAGTCTGTTGCTCCGTTTAACCCCCTGAGACATTGCAAATTAACCTAGAAATGTCTCTCCAGCCCATTCCCATGAGAATGGACTACTTACTGTGTTAGCATACTCCACACAGACTTCTGTACTTGCCTCCTTACCCTGCTTGCCATAGTTCCCTTCCAGGACCAAGCTGTGTCTGCAGCTCCAACAGAATGATCCTTGGTAGGGGTGAGGGATGAAGTGGAGTTGGATTTCTGTTCAAATTCAAACTCTCCAATGGTCTTGCTTCAAGAAAATTTCCTTTTCATATGCACAAGGACATTTATAAGCTAGGCCTCGGGTTTCTTTCTAGTATAATCTCCTACTTCAATGTAGCCAACAGTTTCACACTATCTTTGTGAGGAGGCTAGACATCATCACCTTCTGCCTGTGGTGTCTGCTAGGTATAGAATTTTTTTTTTCCTTTTCACCTTTAGAAGTAGGAGGTATCCTTCAAGAAACATAAACATTTATTGCTTCTATAATATATTTTAATAATTTATTAGTGTTTCAAGGCCCTTGAAGCACTAAATACACAGTTCCAAATGGCTCTCATTATTATATATCTTATTCAATTATTCATGAATCTTTGTCCACATGAGTTAGCTCCACATAAAGCTTTTTCTGGATGCAAAGTTAGTCAGCCTTTGACATTACATAGGATTTACCATCACCCCACCAACTAAGGGTTTGAATATTATAGATCGTCAATAATTTTGTAGATTTGAATTAATAAGACTACCTTTGTCCCTCAATACTCATAAACTCTTTCTTGTTTCCTAAGTCCTCTTCCTTCGATATTTTGAGTTTCTATAAACTCTATACTTTATAGTTCTTTCTTTCTTTTTCCTTATAACCCTATGCAAATAAGCGCCTTCAGGTAGCTACCATCTGTACTTTTGAAAGCGATTGTTTGGTTCTATGAAGGAAGGTAACTGGTTTGAAGTAGAAAGTATATCTATTGTCCATTGTGTATAAATTAACAGTTCTATTAAAAATGAATTAATGGGGGTTGGGGATTTACTCAGTGGTAGAGCGCTTGCCTAGCAGGTGCAAGGCCCTGGGTTCGGTCCCCAGCTCCGGAAAAGAGAAAAAAGAAAAAAAATGAATTAATGGAGGAGTTGAGGCCTCCCTACAGGGCTTTAAAAGTCCTATCTGTGAGAGGTAGACTATAGCAAAGCCCCACCAGATCAAACACAGCACCCCTCCAGCTTGGTAAAGTAACTCCATAATTAGTCAGAGATCCCTACCACAAATAACATACCACACAAAAATGGTTGAAATATTCAGAAATCTGTTGCTATAACCAAAGTAGTTGGCAACAGGGAGCTTCTCTAGACAGCTCCCACTTACACACATAAGAAAAAAACAAGGCCAAACTTTACCTCATCCTTGAAGGAAAAGGTACCTGAAACACCTGTGAGGAACAGTGCTGTCACACAAAGGTGGTAGTGGGAAGGCTCAACACAAGGCATCCTACACTATATGGAACTTGGAGAGGGGCAAAGGAAGGAAGTCAGGCTTGTGTGAGCCTGGCCTTAGAGGAAGTGATGGAACTCACTTGCCATGTGAGGTCAGAAGGTCACAGTGGAGAAGACTACAGCACAGGCTACTGTGCTTCTTATTTTCTGTCTCCATTAGAGTCCTGTACAAATTGTCTTCTGTACTTAAGTGGTGTTTAGGTGCTCCAGGGAGATAGCCTCAGATGATCTCTGAAGATCTTGTTACCATTGGAATCATGGACCCTGAGCTAGGCTGGGATAAGGGAAACCTTCCCTGCTCTGCTATCAGGCACTGGAATGCATTACAAGTGGAGTCTTTGAATTGCCTTTTCCTATGAACCTTGAGAACTGGGAAGGCAATTATCTGCCAGGAGGGTTGGGGCAGTTCCAGTCCCAAGGCAAAGGGTCATAATGAAAGATTCTGGTTGACCTGTGGATTCTCAGTGTTCAATCACTGGTGTGTTTTTTTAAATTTATAATTGCAATCAAATTAAATGTTTAGCAGCAGCAGCAGCAGCAGCAGCAGCTGCCTCACCCCCAAGTTCTTCCTAGTCTATTTTAATGGAATTACTATTTGATCTGATACAATGAAACATTGTAGCCTTCTTCCAAATGCACATTTCTCTCCTGTGTAGTTTTAGTGTATTGAAATCAAATACCTTTGTCACAGTGTATTTCTAGAACCTGGGTTGCACCATTTCACTTCACTGGCCCATTTCTCCTGCTTTGTAAATTAGGTCTCCTTTCTCTCTGTCATTGAGCAGAGATCCAGGATACTTGTTCAATTATAAGTTCCTTTTTCCTGATACGGTAACTGCTTTGATGTTGTGTGCTTGCTGTGTTTGTGACAGTCGGGAACAATTAGGAACAATTCGATCAAAGTACAGTCTGGTGTTGTACTTCAGGGTTTCAACTCACATCGCATCCAAAATAAACTTGTTTTCTCTTCCATATACTCTAGGATCAACTGGAATAGGGGGATTAAATTGGGAGGGAGCTAGGAGAGCAGGGTAGAGCAGGAGGTAATGTGGAGAGTACAGTGTTGTTTCTTTGTGTGGGTTGGTCTAAAAACCACCATGGCTGACTTATAGGAGTCTAACAGAAGGAACCTGAAAACTAGCCAGTTTAAACTGGGAGAAGAGCTTTACAAGTAAAAACACCCTGAGAGGCCTTTGAATTCTTTAAGAGGGAAGATATTTATCAGGTTTTCTATTTAAAGTGTATGTGAAAGCAATAAAAGAACCAGGAGTGTTCATTCCCCAGGAGGCAGAAGCAAGTGGGTCTCTGTAAGGCCAGCCTGGTCTACAGAGAGAATTCCTGGCCTCCCAGAGAAAGTCTGTCTTAAAAGACCAAAGGCAGAGACAGAAAAAGACAAAAGTCCATGCAATCCAAACATGCCATTCCTATTCCTGGTAAAGGCTTTGTAATCTTTCGGGAGGGGTATTGTGAGAGAGGGGGAACAGAGACAAACACACACATTCACACATAGAAAGAGACAGAGACAGAGACACAGAGACAGAGAGACATGCACACAGGAGTGCCCACACACATGCACACACAGACACAGACACACAGACACACAGACACACACACAGACACGGGGAGGAGAGGGAGAGGGAGTATATAGAGGAGACGGGGAGAGGGGGAGAGGGGGAAAGGGGGAGAGAGAGAAAGTGCTTAAGGGAATTAAAGCCAGGACATCCTTCTATTATGCTAGGTAAGAACTCTCTCCTGTGTAGTATCCTCTGTAGTTCTCTCTTTCCATTTATGTATAAACAGTGTCGCTAAATCGTCAGGGCACCCTTGAACTTTTTGTTTTCTTTGCCTCACAGCCTCTCCTCCCAAGCAGCTGGGGTTAGGAGATTGTACCTCTAAGCCCCACTTCCAGTAGGGTTCTCTTTGAAAAGTCCTTTTCTGTGAGGACCCCTTACCATCTCTCCAGACTGTCGTTTGCTCCCTTTTTCAAGCATTTAAAAAATACCATGCCTAAGAATCTTTTGCAGGGAAGGGGATAGTGAGCTGGGAAGGCCTATTTTCTTCATTTCGAGATTCTGGTAATAAACATGTCATAAATATAAATGCCAAACTCCGGAAATGCAGGTGTAGAGCGTCAAATTCTATTTGGACTTAAATGATGTGGTGTTTTGCTCTAAATTCTACTGTGCTCTCCGTTCCTCAAGTCCATGCATTTCCTTAGGGTGCTGCCTTTCCAGAGTACTGGTATGCTGCAGGGTGCTCAGTTCCACATCTGTCTGCACTATTTCAAAGTTTCCCTCCAGCCCACACAACTATGCCTAGAGCTAGAGGTTAGAACCATCTGTCCATGCTCATGAACCAACCACTCCAGATAGGTGTGGTGTTTTTTTTTTCTCTGTACTAAAATTAGGACAGTCCAGTCCCGTTGTTAGACCATTCACACCACAATGTAGTCACCAATCAAAGGCCAGAGGAAAATCAGATTTTCACCACTGCAGTTTCCAACTTATTTTCATTTTCCGGACCTTGGAATTTTCCCCCTTTTAAATGGGTGCATTATCCCTAATATTTTTATTTTTTATTTCTTATGTTATCATTTTATCCAGCATTACTGTATCTTTAATGGCAATTTTAAGTCTCTCGTTTTGCCAGTTCAAAAAAAAAAAAAAAAAGAAAGAAAGAAAGAAAGAAAAGAAAAAGAAAAACACGTAATACTTTTCTTCAGTACAAAAGGTAATCATGACAGAATAAGGCGTTGAAGGGGTTCTGTGATACGAGATTTTCACGGCCTAGCTGGTTTCTGTAAAGCTTACAAGGAAAAGCTCGCATTGCAACTTAAGTGCCACGACGTAAGAAATATTCTCTTGCGTGTTCACTGCTGTGTGTCCCTTGTACCTGATAATTCAGGTACTTATCATCGGAAAGGGAGAAAAAAACGGAAGGAAAAACATAAGTCCTGACGGCTGAAGGGCCAGTCTGTGAGTATGTCCTCCAATATGCAACCGGACTCATCTGCTAAATGTGGCTGGAGAAAGGGGTAAAGGGGTCTGGCCAGGCAAGGCCTTCTTTCTAGACGGGCCTGTTATTTTCTCTTTCTACAGGCATTTTGTTACTTTTCAGTTTGGTCGCTGAGCTTTTCAGACAGGATAACCCTATGTATTGCAGGCGCCATTTTGAGGGAATGACCTGAATAAATGGTTTCCTGACAGAACTCTGATCACGGTTCTGCACAGGACTTGTTTCAAAGGGTCTTCAGACACGGTTCTGGGGGGCAGGGGAGTGGCGCAAGTCTGTACATCTGCGAGGCTCCGGCCTAGCTCTGCACTGAGCACTGTTCCTCGCGCATGCCCCATGCGTACCCCTCAGATACTCAGATGGGCGACGTGGGTCCCCCCCCCCCCCCCCCCCCCCCCCCCCCCCCCCCCCCCGGCGAGGGCCGAGCGCTGCCGCCCATTGGCTGAAGCCCAGGACAAGGCCAGCCACCCACAGTCTTTCCCTAGGGCGAGCCACCCACACCTCAGTGTTTCACAGGCTCCCGCCAAGTCTGCTCAGCTGCCTTGGAGGCCCTCGGCTCTCCTTCAACAGCCACCTTGGCTTTTTGCCCGTTGGCGGCCAGGCTGCCACTCCGCAGCTGCCCTGAGAAGCTGCTAACCACATGGCTTCAGTGGTGCCACCTTCGCGTTATTTTTGCACCAGACTTCCGGCCGCCATCACGGTGAGTCTAGGGGAGGTCCCGGGTGACAGTGAAGACCAGCCCTAAGCTGCAGACTCCTTACATGGAGGTTGAAATTCGGCTTTTTGGGTGTAGCACAAAGAAATGGGGAGAGGGCAAAAGGGGTTCCTTCGAATTTCCGGTTCTGGGTTCCCCCACCAGACAGCCACCAGGGTAAATCCTGGAGGGCGGGAGTCGTGGCCTTGCTGACTTTGCGGCCTACACAAGCACTGAGGGGCCCCAGGAAGATGGGGGTCGGCCGGTGGCCAGTGGCAGCCCTGGGGACCTCGGGCTGGTCCAGGGTGGGCCATGTGCAGGACCTGGGCATCCTGTGACAGCCCTTTCCTGCCTTTGGGCGGAGGTGCCCAGAGGAGTAAGCCTTGGGTCAGGCCCGCGGCCTCCCACGCCCCACCCTGCCGCACAGGCCCTTGTCTGGAGCAGCTTCCAGGTAGGAGTCAATGTGGGCTCCTTTGCCAGGTGGCGCCTAAGCTGGCAGCCTCAGAGCCTGTGGACTTTTGGATTAGCTGCTGTGTCTAGGGTGACTTAGCAAGTATGGTTATTGGGAGGCTGGAGGAGGGCCTTTGAAGGCTGCCATTGGTCAGGCTCTGTGGACAGTGGTGCCTGAGTGGTGGAGGCAGCTTTGCCTCAGCTGTGTGTTTAACTTCTGGTGTGCATGGGCTGGGGGAGAGCCAGAGGCCTAGCTGGGTTGAGGAAAGGGTGAAGGAGGGGATAGCTAGACAGGACACGTGCTGTACCCCACTACAGGATGCTAGCTTTAGAGCTTCCAGGATAACTTAGGCTACAGTAAGACTCTGCCTCAGAATCAGTACTGTAAACGTTGATGGCCATTTAGTCACAAATCCATTGTATGTTGCATCTTGTTTATAATTTTTTGCACTTTAAAGGTAAAGGAAGAAATTCATACAGTTTATGACAGATGTGAAAATTAAGTGGGACTTTTGTAAACATTTGCAATAATTGAGAATCACAATTGTGAATTATCTATTACAATAATTAAGATCTGACAATACCGGGCAGTTACTCACTACATTAGTTTTTGAAATGTGAGGACTTCAGACTTTATATTAGCTAGTATTTGTGACATACATGGAAATTTGCCTAGTACAGTGATTTAATTGCATTTCAAAAACGTTATCCTAAAATCTTTAATAACAGTATTCTCAGCTTCTAGCACTATTTGTTATGTGGATATTCAAATATAATGGAATATGTTACTGTACATAATAGCAAAGTTTGTGTGTGCTAGCCTCCAAGTTCATTGCTGGTATTCTAACATTTCCCGTTAAGTCATAGCACATTTGGAGATATAATTAATCTGCCTTAAATTTATTACAATTTGTTTTCAGTATGCTATTACAGTCTATTGGTGGGTAAGATTATACTTTTCCACCAGTGTCAGTAGTGGGCATGTAGATGTGTGGAAAATCTCAACTATTGGGGTGAGTGGGGACCAGAGGCCAAGGCAAGAGGATCACTTGAGCCCTTTAGAAATTCAAGTCAACTTTGGCAACATAAGACGTCCTTTAAAATCTGTTGTACTCAAGAAATAGAGGCATGAGTTTGAAGCCAGTCTGGTCTTCATAGCAAGCTTCAGGCCAGCCAGAGTTACATAATAAGGCCCTATCTCTTAAGTTTAAAACTTAACACTTTCTTGAACATCAAAATTTGACTTACAAGTATTTGGTTGTGGAGTGGTTTTGATCATATTTTAAAAGAAGTAACTAAAGCGTTTATCAGTAGTGGGTGTTTTAAATACAACAATATTGAGCATACTGTAGGCATTAGGTCTTATTAAAATGGAGTTCTTTGCTTTCGTGGTTTTGAGTGCCACCTACTCAAGGATAAGGACCAGGATATGGTGTGCTTTCTTTAATACAGTTTACACTATTAGGGTGAAACCGATTTTATGTTTACTCTGGTGAAACAGGTAGTTTAAGCCCAAATCAAGCATCCTATAATATTTACTGCTTTATTTTCATTCTCAGTAAACTTTTCTCAAACATTCATTTTACTTTAGTACACAGAATACATTTAGAAGACATTTGAGATTTTTTTCTAATTTTTGTAAGCAAGCAAACCACTATTATGAACAATGAAAAGCAAGTTCTCCCAAACAATTATTTTGATCTTTAGTTCTAGAGGTACCCATTACAGGATTTTTCATCATATCCCTGTAGAGGTTTTGGTCCCAGTAATACTTTGTTATGGGAATCCATTGTTATGGAAATATCCCTGGCTGCCTACCACATGCCAGAAGTTTACTTCACTGGTGACATCCAGAAATGTTCTAGACATTTAATAGTACCCCTGCAGTACTGAGAATCAGTGCATTATAACTTATACTCTGGTTAACTGGTGAAATATTACACTTCTAAGTTGAAATATATCCATGTATTGTGGTACAGACACCAGTAAAAAGAACCATCAAATGTAAATATATTGTAAATTCATCCATACAAAATGGGATATTGAGAAATGGAATCCTATAAAAATTAGAGAACTAATGTTTTTTGTTTTGAGTTTATTTTTGAATAAAAAAATTGAGTAGAGATGGATAGATTGTCTATTAGGAAATCAAGTCAAGTCAGGTTCTAAATAGTGCAGAAGATGCATAGCATATATAGTAGTTCCATTTAGAATAAAACTGAAATTGTAAGATAGTGAAAGAAGGAAAAAATTTAATAATCTTACTCCCTGCCATTTCATTAGCATGAAATAACACAAAGGGGATTTACTGTTCAAAGGAATAAGGTAGTTCTCATGTAGGAAACAAAATAGAAAATATGGCTTTAAGTAGATAAAAGCGAAACATGATTTGATGATTTTTCATTTCTAAAGTTTTTATTAAGTTAATATTTTAAAAACTAACTGACATTTTTAGTTTAACATGTATGCACACATATAACCAAGTTATGTATTCTAGCTTTTCCTTAATATTCAGTATTTACCTATTAAGTTTCATGAATCGATTTTGAGTGGATGTGACATAATAGTTTACTACAATTCAATTCAGTGAATAAGGCAGCTAAGATAGGAAAATCTAGTGGGGGGGGGACTTTTCTAACTTCATTGAAACAAATTCAAATACATCATACTACTTTATACTTTATAAATTGAGTTCACCAATTTTAGTCATTATCAGAGCAGTCTGTCAGAGATAAACTCGGGTAAGCATGCTGCTTATAACGTAACTTAGTAAGAGGCATAAATGTAGGTGTTTTGACTAAGTCCATTTCTGTTGTGCTCTGTTGTATTGCCTCTTCCATACACACATTCCCAATAAGTTCTACTTAGAAAAATTCATCTTAACCAATTAAGAATCTACTGTATGTTGATTGAAGAGAGTTTGGATCAAAATCAGGAAAAAAAGGGGTTGTATGCGTAGAATATCTGAAAATAAAATATGGTATTGTTTCTATTAACTTCTGACAATTTCGAGATGGCACTGGGGCTTATATGGTGTTATTCAAGAAACGGCTATTTGAAAACATGCATTAAACACAGTAGTATTAGGAATAAGAACAGAATTCATTCATTTCTAAAGTCAGTCGGACATTAATGTGGGAGTGTTAAGATTTATATTAATTTAATAACAGAAGGGCAAAGAAAAAAGACTAATTTGAGAGTTTGATATTTTTCTGTTTGGGGTCTTAAAAAGCTGTTTTGTTTTCTTTGGAGTTTTAATATGCTTTTGATTCAACATACCCGGTAAAAATTAAAATTTAATAATTTAATTCTTCCCTTCCAATTTGTAGCCCTTTGAGCTCATTTCACTGTCTGATTTCTCTGGCTAGGACTTCGAGAACTATATTGAATAAGTAGGGAGACAGTGGGCAGCCTTGTCTAGGCCCTGATTTTAGAGGGATTGCTTCACGTTTCTCTCCATTTAGTTTAATGTTAGCTACCGGCTTGCTCTATATTGCTTTTAATATGTTTAGGTATGTGCTTTGAATTTCTGATCTTTCCAGGACTTTATTCATGAAGGGGTGTTGAATTTAGTCAAATGCATCTTCGAAGCTAATGGAATGATCATGTCGTTTTTTTCTTTGAGTTTGTTTATATAATGGGTTACCTTGATGGATTTTCATATATTGCACCATTCCTTCATCCTGGGATGAAGCATACTTGATCAAGATGGATGATCGTTTTGATGTGTTCTTGGATTCAGCTTGCAAGAATTTTATTGAATGTTTTTGGGTTGATATTAGTAACGGAATTTGGTTTGAAGTTCTCTCTCTTTGTTGGGACTTTGTGTGGTTTAGGATAAGAATAATTGTGGCTTCATAGAAGGAATTTGATAGTGCTCCCTTTGTTTCTATTTTGTGGAATAGTTTGGTATAGTACTCAACTCCATAATTAGTCAGAGATCCCTACCACAAATAACATACCACACAAAAATGGTTGAAATATTCAGAAATCTGTTGCTATAACCAAAGTAGTTGGCAACAGGGAGCTTCTCTAGACAGCTCCCACTTACACACATAAGAAAAAACAAGGCCAAACTTTACCGCATCCTTGATGGAAAAGGTACCTGAAACACCTGTGAGGAACAGTGCTGTCACACAAAGGTGGTAGTGGGAAGGCTCAACACAAGGCATCCTACACTATATGGAACTTGGAGAGGGGCAAAGGAAGGAAGTCAGGCTTGTGTGAGCCTGGCCTTAGAGGAAGTGATGGAACTCACTTGCCATGTGAGGTCAGAAGGTCACAGTGGAGAAGCCTACAGCACAGGCTACTGTGCTTCTTATTTTCTGTCTCCATTAGAGTCCTGTACAAATTGTCCTCTGTACTTAAGTGGTGTTTAGGTGCTCCAGGGAGATAGCCTCAGATGATCTCTGAAGATCTTGTTACCATTGGAATCATGGACCCTGAGCTAGGCTGGGATAAGGGAAACCTTCCCTGCTCTGCTATCAGGCACTGGAATGCATTACCAGTGGAGTCTTGGAATTGCCTTTTCCTGTGAACCTTGAGAACTGGGAAAGCAATTATCTGCCAGGAGGGTTGGGGCAGTTCCAGTCCCAAGACAAAGGGTCATAATGAAAGATTCTGGTTGACCTGTGGATTCTCAGTGTTCAATCACTGGTGTCTTTTTTTTTAAATTTATAATTGCAATCAAATTAAATGTTTAGCAGCAGCAGCAGCAGCAGCAGCAGCTGCCTCACCCCCAAGTTCTTCCTAGTCTATTTTAATGGAATTACTATTTGATCTGAAACAATGAAACATTGTAGCCTTCTTCCAAATGCACATTTCTCTCCTGTGTAGTTTTACTGTATTGAAATCAAATACCTTTGTCACAGTGTATTTCTAGAACCTGGGTTGCACCATTTCACTTCACTGGCCCATTTCTCCTGCTTTGTAAATTAGGTCTCCTTTCTCTCTGTCATTGAGCAGAGATCCAGGATACTTGTTCAATTATAAGTGCCTTTTTCCTGATACGGTAACTGCTTTGATGTTGTGTGCTTGCTGTGTTTGTGACAGTCGGGAACAATTAGGAGCGTGGCACAATTCGATCAAAGTACAGTCTGGTGTTGTACTTCAGGGTTTCAACTCACATCACATCCAAAATAAAGTTGGCTTCTCTTTCATATACTCTAGGATCAAGCTCTGCCTTCCTCCCTCCACAGAGCACTGACTGAGCCAGGTAACGTTCTTTACCCACCCATCACTCTCCAAAGATCTTATTAGTGTGCACTGACACTTCAGCCATGAAAAAGATCCCCATTGTCTCCACTACATCTCTGTTTCCCTTCTAAACAGGGGGCTTAGTTCAAGGTCCTCCTTCTCTAAGCCATTTTCTCTTGGTGGTCTGTAAGCATTTCCATCCAACAATGTAGTGTAGGCACTCCTATTTTCGGGGAAGTCAAGACTTCTGTCCACTTTAGGTGAATAGGAAGCGCACTGGCTGGGTGACTAAGCCAGATCAGAGGCACACTGCCTGGGAGTGTACATCAGAACCCTGGTAGTCAATTACTGCTTGATATGAAACAATAATCCTCGGGGATTATTATGTTCCAACTTGGTCACATGGGGGATAAAAACGATGACTGGGAGCCAGTGATTTGAGTCAGAAGGTAAAGGTACTTGTGGCATAAAAAGTGGGCTTCAGTCTCTAGGACAGACTTGGTGGAGGAAGAGGAGTGACCTCTGAACAGACAGACACATAGTCTCTCTCTGTCCTCTCTCTGTGTCTCTCTCTTTGTCTCTCTCTCTGTTTCTCTCTAAATGTAATAAAAATGCTTCAAATAAAATAAAAAATAGTAACTAGTCTTTATATCTTGTTCCCAGGGTTGATGGTGGAGCAAGTCACAAGAGCATCATGAATAGGACTTAAAAGGAGCAATAATCTACATACTATTTCTGGTACACACAGGAGATCTCAGCTCCAACTCTATGTAAGGTACATCCCTTCTCACTGTTTCACTAAAGGTTATTTTTAGCAGCCTCCTTGTTTCCATTTTTAATAGAATAGAATAGAATAATGTTCTATCATGGAATATGGATATGCAGTGTGTCCTATTGAAGTCCGTTAACAATGGATTCCTTCTTGACCTATTGGCTTGGGGATTATTTGCACATCCACTTGTCCATCCGTATTGAGCTTTAAAACCATTTTAGTCTTCTACTACAGAGTTAACTAACCTGGACTCACAGGGGCTCACAAAGATTGAACCACCAACCAAAGAGCATGCAGGGGCTGGACCTAGGCCTCCTACACGTTTGTAGCAGATGTGCTACTTGGTCTTCATGTGGGTCCCCTAACAATTGGAATAGAGGTTGTTTCCAACTCTGTTGCCTGCTATTGGGTCTTCTTCCCCTAACTGGACTGCCTGGTTGTGCCTTGGTGGGAGAGGATGCACTTAGGCCTGCTATGACTGGATGTTCCAGGGTGGGGCAGTACCCATGTGGGGCTTCCCTTTCTCTGAGGAGAAGGGGAGGAGGAGGTAATGGGGGAGGGATTTGTAAGGGTGGGACAGGGAGGAGAGAAGGGATGAGGGTAGGGGTGATTGGGATGTAAATTGAAAAAAAAACAAGAATCCCTAAAAAATAAAAACTGCTTTAGTCTTCTAAATCTAAGCTGATGATTCCAAAGAGAGAGAACTAGAACCCTGAGAGAAACAGATGGTGTCATTGAAAAAGAGAGGTGCCTGCTTAGCAAACAAAGACTGTCTTAGAGAAATGCACTCATCAATTCTGAAAGGCAGGTAGGTGTAACGAGGATCACTGGTTGGGATTATTCCCAGGATCAAAATGAAAGAACATATGAGAACTAGGGCTCTCTACCAAAGACATCTCCAGTCTCTGGACCGCACAGAGACGTCTCAGCTGCCTCCTCCACTCCCCCAGAGAAGGGATGTATTTTGAAGAAATGTGAGTCTTGAACCTCCAGGGTGATGGTAGGATGTAATTAAGGCAGAAGGATTCTGGAAGAAAAAGATTAAAACCAGAGCTTCCTTTTACTCCAGCTGCTCCAAACTAAAGAACTGGTGGGGCCTGAGCTTGGTCCCATCTGGTGGACACCTGGCCTCAAGCTCCTCTGGAAGCAACAATGGAACATTTGACATTAAATGAAGTAGACACAGAGAAAGCTGCTTGCAGTAATTTCACCCTGGTCGGGGTGCAGGCTAACGAGAGGACTTTCTCCAAACTGTCTGCTAGAGTCGTATTTCATTTAGATGATGCAGTGTCTTATCTAGAAAATCCAACAAAGTATCTCCAATCAGCCTGGACAAAATGTACCTCAGCAAGGCCATTGACTGCACAGGGTTGGCTACATGACTCAGGCAGGAGGGCTCTCTGCAAAGGGCAAGTGCTGAGATGACTAAGAATCGCAGGACACTGATAGCAGATGATCAGTCAAGAATTAATCTGAATGCTGAGAATAGGAACCTATGGGTGGGCCATAACATCCTGGAAGCATTGTCTGTAAGCACATATGGGAGCAGCAGGAGACCCTCAGAAATATGACTGCAGGTGAAGGCACTAAAATATACGGCAGAATCTTTAGACAAATAGGAGAGGAAGTCCATGGCTGATGGGCACAGGAGAAGTAAAGCAAACGATACAATATATGGAGAGTATACCTGGAACAAAGGATTAAAACATCCTCTTTAGTTACACAAATTAATCGTATATGGAGATGGACAAATGCCCTTCTGCTGACACCATATTCTCCCACTACACTTATAATTAAATAAAAAGAATAGAGTTCTACAGAGACAAGCTCACAAAAATGAAAGCCAATGTTCCACAGTAGTCCCCTCAGCAGGAAGCTAGAGTAACAACGAACACATGCCAGGAGATTCTGCAAGTGAATTTCTCTCTCTTAGCACATAATACTCAGGAAATGAGATTAGAAATGTCGTGAATTAATTCTGTGCCCAAAATGCCTAGCACGGAAGTAATGAGCCAAACACAGTAAGAAAGTAAAAACACAATCGAATAAAGTAATCCAACACAAAAGTAGTATGCATTCTGAAACAAATGGGCGAAACTGGCAAGCTATTAACCAGTAAAAAACAATAACAAGTTACTGTGATCAGCGAAAGGTTCAATTGATTTTTATTACATTTTAAGAAACACTGTTCAGGGCTAGGAATGCAGCTTAGTAGTAAAGGGTTTGCCCTGGGTTCAATCCCCAGCCTGCAAACAAAGGAACCAACAAAAAGCCATTATTCTGAGCTGCAAGTGTCTGACTAATTGATTTACTAGTCATGCTTTCCTGATTTTGCACAGGCATGTAATAAAAACACATAATCAGAAACAGAAAACGGTTGGGTGAGGTAGGTGCTATTATCTCAGTACGTTAGTGGTGAGTTCTTTCAAAGCTTTTAAAAAATAAGCCATTCCTACACTTCTTAAATTGCTCTAAGATAAAGTTTTAAGGTACAGCATGTTTTCTTTAAAACAGTATGAATTTTTTGAGCCCCAACTTCATCATAAAAGTACAAAACCTGAGTAACAGTTTACAAGTAAGGAAAAATAGGAGGGAATCCATCCAACAGAGGAACAGTCAGGATTCTCCCTGGAGAAGAGTGGTCGTATCCATGGACTCGATTATAGTATATTAGCAACACACGTATGGCTCCTTCTACACCAAATGCCAATAAGTACCATTTGGAGATTCCATCGCAATGTTCTCAGGAAGAAAGGCTACAAACAAACACAAAAAAGAATGAAATTTAAAATCTTTTTTATCAGGCTGGAGAGATAGCTTGGTGGTTAAGAGTGCTGCTTCTCCAGAGCTCCCAAGTTCAATTCCCAGCAACTGCATGGTGACTGACAACTATCTGTAGTGGGATCCAATGCCCTCTTTTGTCTGAAGCTCTCTTCTGACATGCAGGCACACTTGCAAACAGAGTGCTCATATATATATATATACACACACCTTTAAACAATAAAACCTTTTAATCAAGTTAATGTAACTACATCTAGAAGCTAGAAAAGGGTCACACCAATATTAAACATAATTCAGAAATGGTAAAGGGATGTAGGAGAGTCACAGAATTCACTGGGCAAGATGGTGTATGCCTGGAATCCCAACACTCACAAGGCTGAGGCAGGTGGATTGCCTTGAGCTCAAGGCTAGCCTAGACTAAAGTGTGAGACCTTGTATTAGAAAACAAAATAACTGGGGACAGGATGGAGAGAGAGAGAGAGACAGAGACAGAGAGAGACAGAGAAAAAGAGAGAGACAGAGAGACAGAGAGAGACAGAGACGAGAGAGACAGAAGAGACACAGAGAGAGAACTCGATGTCATTTCTTGCACTGATGACAAGCTATTAAAGAATGTGAATGTCTCCTACCAAAACACTGAGATAATGCTAATGACAGAATAGGTTTTTTATTAAGATATCATAAAACGCAGCTGGAAAAGTAAAGGAATATATAATAAATAAAAGAGAAATCAGACATTGGAAAGCCTGAATCTAGAAGATTATGTATGTTTAAGTTATGGGGAGGGGATGAGGCAATGTGGGGAAGAGAATAATCAGAATACATTGTATATGTGAATGAAAATGTTAACTAACGTCAACCAATGAAAAGAGAAAAGCAGGTTTAATTTACGATGAAATTGAGTTCCCATATGACACTATATAACATTTTATAAATTGATTATATGAATTATCTGCAATAAAAAATCAATTGTTGTTAAAGATGTGGTTGTGTTCATATTAATGTCAAATATTTTAAATCCTTTTCATTTATTTGCTTATTTATCGATCGATTTTTTTTAAGATAGGTTTTTGCTATGTAGACCAGGTTGGCCTCAAAAAGGAGCTCTACCTGCCTCTGCCTCCCAAGAGCTAGAATCGAAGGTATATACTCACACATGAAATTTACATGCTTAAAGTGATAAAAAATTACAGCAATCAACTTGGTACAATTATTGAACAGTGATCAACTGAATAGAAATATCAGAAGTACCTTTAAGACATTTGATTACTATTGTCAAAAGAATCTTGAGCAGCATTCAAGTCATCCAGGACACACATTTTGAGAAAAACAATAAAGTGGGTAAAGATAATTTAAATATTTTTTATCTATTAAACATTTTAAAGTGCATTTGATAGGAAAGCTGTGAGTGATACACTGCATTTTTGCTTATATACATCTTCAATTTTATGTGCATTCTGCAAATATTGTCCATGTTTATTCAGGCTCTTAATATTTCCCTTGACTGATAACATTCACAGAAGTCATATTGAGCAAACTGTATATGTTGACATATAATAGAATTGTATTCTACACAATATAGCATAGAAATATGTATATTCTAATATGTATAAGTGCCCACATATGTGTATATACATGTGTAAATGACGAAAGAAAATGGGTATGACTTTATCATTGTGGTATTATTTTCGTCAAAATACTAAAAACGTTGAAATGGCATCAAATAGGGGCCAGATTGGGAAAAATACACAAAACTCTTATAATGAATCTAAAGATACTAGCAAAAGATACAAAAATATTAATGTTGCAATGAAATAAAAAGCCCAGGTGAAATACTGTATAATATTTTTTCAACTCTAGGAAAATGTATTTTTGTACAACTATCAATAAAAGGCTGAATTTTGAAGAATTCAAAAGTAGTGCAGTATAATTGTGCAGTGGTCATACTGCTGCATACTATTGTACATAACTGCACACACTCTACAAGAACATACTACGTACTGTACATATTATAGTGTACTGTTACATAAGGATGGTATGTATTGCAACAATCAAATGTTCTGAAGGAGTCTTATATTAACCATGCTTTAATGGACTTAGATTTCCCTTGCTAGAGAGAGACTTCTGTGTCCAGGACAGGACAGAAATGTTAAGTTGTGACATGCCCATGAGTGTTGTCCAGCTTTGGTGCTGCAGTGCAGCTCTCCCCTGTGCACACGACTTGGGGAAATCCAGCCAGGCCTGTACCTCTCTTTGAACTCATTTAAGCTGCAGCCACATGACGACGACGTCTTTCTCACTTGGGGTTGGTAGAAATTCAGCTTCAATTCTCTAAAGTCACCATCTGTACACTGTAACCTATAACTTCCTTCTGCAGTGTCTGGATTTCTTTAGCCATGGAGTATCCTTGGAAAACAATTGAGAAGCAGTCACCCCTCTCCTTGTGTTCTGTGATCTAGGGATGAACTCAGGTAGATTTATGAGGAACCATTGCATTGTAGACTTAAAATGGATTAATTTGGGGGTGAGTAAGTCATATTTTGGTAGTTGCTTTAAAAATAAACTTTTGGATATTAATACATCAAGTAATTCTCCCCGAAGGAAAAACCAGACACCAAGAACCTAGACCACTGCTGTCCATGAAAACTTTCTAGATGATAGAAATATTCTATCTCTGCTGTGTTTCTTGCTATGGATTCTGGCTGGCTGTTGGCCCACTGGTTTGCCTGCTGTGACTAAAGAGGCAGATTTTAGTTCTAAGTTTAGTTCATCTCAAATAGCCATGTGTGACCAGTGGGTGCCATTTGGACAGTGTAGCCAGAAGAAAACACAGAAAACTGAAGCAGTGTAACCAAAGACTCACCTAGGAGTCAGTTGACCTCCTAGAAGGTGACTTGGGAAAATGTTGGCAATGATAACCTCTTGGGGAGCTTACCTTCACTAAAACAAACTGTGAATCCTTAACTCTTCTGCAATAGTCATAATGTAACTGGTCTCACACACACCCCAACCCTCACCAAAGACACTTGATAGGGAGCTTAATCCACTGTGTCCTTTAGATTTCAGTTTAGCAAGCACTTCCTTCAAAGTGGAGCAGACTGAGATTGCCAAGTCCTTTGCGTGGCTCCAGGGACTTGGGCCTGACCGGAGGTGAGGAGGAAATGAAGAATGACATTGGACACACATACATGGGCAAGGCTGGGTCCGTGGGCTGGAGAAAACGCAGCATCCCAGAAGCTCAGCATGTTTATTATATAGAGTTGGCCAGGAAGCAGGGTTCTTGCACACAGCAGCAAGGAGGTGGGCATTACATGCAGATAAACAAGGAGGGGAAGACTATGCATATGTAACTGACAAGGGGCAGATTTAGCTAATCTTAGTAGGAGCAGTCTCTGCAGGGAGCAGTCCTCAGGCTGTAAATATCCAGATGGGGCCAGGGAGAAAGATAGAGTAGACTTTTTTTGCACACACTCTCAACACCATCCTGAGAAGGCTTTGGCATTTTTCTGAGCCTCATGGGGCATGGGGGCCTTGGCCTTTTTCCCATGGGTAAATGGCTTTGGGGTCCTTGGCATGGTCATGCTCATGTTAACAGCACACATCCATTCACGACTTCACTTCCTCAGGGCTTCCTCTGCTCCCACAGTGAGATCTCAAAAGAAAAACAGAAACCAAACAAACAAAACGTGCTTAGTGAACTGGTTAATTCCCTAAAGTGTACAGATCCAGTGTCCTAAGTCTAGGACTTCCTCACAGGCTACAGAAAATTCTGTGGACCTATGATAAGCAAGAAAACAAAGAACCTTGCCTCCTCCCCCCAAAAAATGAATGGGAGAAAAATTATTAAGTTGTTCATAGAAAATTGGTGAAGAAAAACACAATGGAATTATACTTAATAGAGTTAGTGTGCTGAGATGTGAGGCCCACTCATAGCATGCAGCATTTGGAAATCTCAGACAATTTAACAGAAGAGGATTCATAATTATTATTTGTGACCACTCTCCTCACATGACTTACAGCTTAATACTAACCTTAATGACTGAGTTGGGAATAGTATTCACCATAGCAGCTAATTAGAGCATTAGTTTGCACACATGCACACACACACACACACACACACACTCACACACAGTCACACACACACACCCTCATACACACACATTCACACATTCACACACACACAGTCACACACACACACACTCACAAACACCCTCATACACACACACACTCATACACACACTCACACACTCTCACACACATACACTCACTAACACACACTCACACACTCATACACACTCATACACACACACTCACATACACACTCAAAAACACACACTCAATCACACACCCTCAGACACACTCTCTCACACACTCACACACTCAAACACACTCAAACACACTCACACACACTAATAAACACTATTGGGAAATCAAATCAAGTCAAGTTCTAAATAGTCCACAAATTGCATAGCATATATAGTAGTTCCATTTAGAATAAAACTGAAATTGTAAGATAGTGAAAGAAGGAAAAAATTTAATAATCTTACTCCCTGCCGTTTCATTAGCATGAAATAACACAAAGGGGATTTACTGTTCAAAGGAATAAGGTACTTCTCACGTAGGAAACAAAATAGAAAATATGGCTTTAAGTAGATAAAAGTAAAACATGATTTGACGATTTTTCATTTCTAAAGTTTTTATTAAGTTAATCTTTTAAAAACTGACATTTTTAGCTTCTTAACATGTATGCACACATATAAACAAGTTATGTATTCTAGCTTTTCCTTAATATTCAGTATTTACCTATTAAGTTTCATGAATCGATTTTGAGTGGATGTGACATAATAGTTTACTACAATTCAATTCAGTGAATAAAGGCAGCTAAGATAGGAAAATCTAGTGGGGGGGACTTTTCTAACTTCATTGAAACAAATTCAAATACAGCATGCTACTTTATACGTTATAAAATGAGTTCACCAATTTTAGTCATTATCAGAGCAGTCTGTCAGAGATAAACTCGGGTAAGCATGCTGCTTATAACGTAACTTAGTAAGAGGCATAAATGTAGGTGTTTTGACTAAGTCCATTTCTGTTGTGCTCTGTTGTATTGCCTCTTCCATACACACATTCCCAATAAGTTCTACTTAGAAAAATTCATCTTAACCAATTAAGAATCTACTGTATGTTGATTGAAGAGAGTTTGGATCAAAATCAGGAAAAAAATGAGTTGTATGCGTAGAATATCTGAAAATAAAAGATGGTATTGTTTCTATTAACTTCTGAAAATTTCGAGATCCAGTGGGGCTTATATGGTGTTATTCAAGAAATGGCTATTTGAAAACATGCATTAAACACAGTAATATTAAGGAATAGGAACAGAATTCATTCATTTCTAAAGTCAGTCGGACATTAATGTGGGAGTGTTAAGATTTATATTAATTTGATAACAGAAAGGCAAAGAAAAAAGACTGATTTGAGAGTTTGATACTTTTCTGTTTGGAGTTTTGAATGGCTGTTTTGTTTACTTTGGAGTTTTAATATGTTTTTGATTTAACATGCCCGGTAAAATTAAAATTTAATAATTTAATTCTTCCCTTCCAATTTGTATCCCTTTGAGTTCATTTCACTTTCTGATTTCTCTGGCAAGGACTTCGAGAACTATATTGAATAAGTAGGGAGACAGCGGGCAGTCTTGTCTAGGCCCTTATTTTAGAGGGATTGCTTCACATTTCTCTCCATTTAGTTTAATGTTAGCTACTGGCTTGCACTATATTGCTTTTAATATGTTTAGGTATGGGCTTTGAATTTCTGATCTTTCCAGGATTTTATTCATAAAGGGGTGTTGAATTTAGTCAAATGCATCTTTGAAGCTAATGGAATGATCATGCCGTTTTTTTCTTTGAGTTTGTTTATATAGTGGGTTACCTTGATGGATTTTCATATATTGCACCATTCCTTCATCCCTGGGATGAAGCATACTTTTTTTTTTTACACTTTTTTTTATTTAAAATAGTCATTTCTTTTATTTTTTTAAATTGAGTATTTCTTATTTACATTTCCAGTGTTATTCCTTTTCCCGGTTTCCTGGAAAACATCCCTCTAACCCCTCCTCCTCCCCTTCTTTATGGGTGTTCCCCTCCCCATCCACCCCCATTGCCGCCCTTCCCCCAACAATCACGTTCACTGGGGTTTCAGTCTTAGCAGGACCCAGGGCTTCCCCTTACACTGGTGATCTTACTAGGATATTCAATGCTACCTATGAGGTCAGAGTCCAGGGTCAGTTCATGTATAGTCTTTAGGTAGTGGCTTAGTCCCTGGAAGCTCTGGTTGCTTGGCATTGTTGTTCATAAGAGGTCTCGAGCCCCTTCAAGCTCTTCCAGTTCTTTCTCTGATTCCTTCAACGGGGGTCCTGATCTCAGTTCAGTGGTTTGCTGCTGGCATTCGCCTCTGTATTTGCTGAATTCTGGCTGTGTCTCTCAGGAGCGATCTACATCCGGCTCCTGTCGGTCTGCACTTTTTGCTTCATCCATCTTGTCTAACTGGGTGACTGTATATGTATGGGCCATATATGGGGCAGGCTCTGAATGGGTGTTCCTTCTGTCTCTGTTTTAATCTTTGACTCTCTCTTCCCTGCCAAGGGTATTCTTTTTCCCCTTTTACAGAAGGAGTGAAGCATTCACATTTTGATCATCCGTCTTGAGTTTCATGTGTTCTAGGCATCTAGGGTAATTCAAGCATTTGGGCTAATACCACTTATCAATGAGTGCATACCATGTGTGTTTTTCTGTGATTGGGTTACCTCACTCAGGATGATATTTTCCAGTTCCAACCATTTGCCTATGAATTTCATAAAGGCATTGTTTTTGATAGCTGAGTAATATTCCATTGTGTAGATGTACCACATTTGCTGTATCCATTCCTCTGTTGAAGGGCATCTGGGTTCTTTCCAGCTTCTGGCTATTATAAATAAGGCTGCTATGAGCAAAGGGGAGCATGTGTCTTTTTTATATGTTGGGGCATCTTTTGGGTATATGCCCAGAAGAGGTATAGCTGGATCCTCAGGTAGTTCAATGTCCAATTTTGTGAGGAACCTCCAGACTTATTTCCAGAATGGTTGTACCAGTCTGCAATCTCGCCAACAATGGAGGAGTGTTCCTCTTTCTCCACATCCTTGCCAGCATTTGTTGTCACCTGAGTTTTTGATCTTAGCCATTCTCACTGGTGTGAGGTGAAATCTCAGGGTTGTTTTGATTTGCATTTCCCTTATGACTAAAGATGTTGAACATTTCTTTAGGTGTTTCTCAGCCATTCGGCATTACTCAGCTGTGAATTCTTTGTTTAGTTCTGAACCCCATTTTAATAGGGTTATTTGTCTCCCAGTGGTGTAACTTCTTGAGTTCTTTTATATTTTGGATATAAGGCCTTTATCAGTTGTAGGAGTGGTAAAGATCTTTTCCCAATCTGTTGGTTGCCATTTTGTTCTAGCCACAGTGTCCTTTGCCTTACAGAAGCTTTGCAGTTTTATGACATCACATTTGTCGATTCTTGATCTTAGAGCATAAGCCATTGGTGTTTTGTTCAGGAAATTTTTTCCAGTGCCCATGTGTTTGAGATGCTGCCCTAGTTTTTCTTCTATTAGTTTGAGTGTACGTGGTTTGATGTGGAGGTCCTTGATCCACTTGGACTTAAGCTTTGTACAGGGTGATAAGCATGGATCGATCTGCATTCTACTACATGTTGACCTCCAGTTGAACCAGCACCATTTGCTGAAAATGCTATCTTTTTTCCATTGGATGGTTTGGGCTCCTTTGTCAAAAATCACGTGCCCATAGGTGTGTGGATTCACTTCTGGGTCTTCAATTCTGTTCCATTGGTCTATCTGTCTGTCTCTGTACCAATACCATGCAGTTTTTATCACTATTGCTCTGTAATATTGCTTGAGTTCAGGGATAGTGAATCCCCCTGAAGTACTTTTATTGTTGAGAATAGTTTTAGCTATCCTGGGTTTTTTGTTATTCCAGATGAATTTGCAAATTATTCTGTCTAACTCTTTGAAGAATTGGATTGGTATTTTGATAGGGATTGCATTGAATCTGTAGATCGCTTTTGGTAAAATGGCCATTTTTACTATATTAATCCTGCCAATCCATGAGCATGGGAGGTCTTTCCATCTTCTGAGGTCTTCTTCAATTTCTTTCTTCAGAGTCTTGAAGGTCTTATTGTACAGATCTTTTACTTGCTTGGTTAAAGTCACACCGACGTACTTTATATTGTTTGGTTTTATTATGAAGGGTGTCGTTTTCCTAATTTCTTTCTTGGCTTGTTTCTCTTTTGTGTAGAAGAAGGCTACTGATTTATTTGAGTTAATTTTATACCCAGCCACTTTGCTGAAGTTGTTTATCAGCTTTAGTAGTTCTCTGGTGTAACTTTTGGGATCACTTAAATATACTATCATATCATCTGCAAATAGTAATGTTTTGACTTCTTCTTTTCCGGTCTGTATCCCCTTGATCTCCTTTTGTTGTCTGATTGCTCTGGCTAGAACTTCAAGAACTATATTGAATAAGTAGGCAGGGAGTGGGCAGCCTTGTCTAGTCCCTGATTTTAGTGGGATTGCTTCAAGTTGCTCTCCATTTAATTTAATGTTAGCAACTGGTTTGCTGTATATGGCTTTGACAATGTTTAGGTATGGGTCTTGAATTCCTATTCTTTCCAGGACTTTTATCATGAAGGGGTGTTGAATTTTGTCAAATGCTTTCTCAGCATCTAATGAAATGATCATGTGGTTTTGTTCTTTCAGTTTGTTTATACAATGGATCACGTTGATGGTTTTCCGTATATTAAACCATCCCTGCATGCCTGGGATGAAGCCTACTTGATCATGGTGGATGATTGTTTTGATGTGCTCTTGGATTTGGTTTGCCAGAATTTTATTGAGTATTTTTGTGTCGATATTCATGAGGGAAATTGGTCTGAAGTTCTCTTTCTTTGTTGGGTCTTTGTGTGGTTTAAGTATAAGAGTAATTGTGGCTTCATAGAAGGAATTCGGTAGTGCTCCATCTGTTTCAATTTTGTCGAATAGTTTGGATAGTATTGGTATGAGGTCTTCTATGAAGGTTTGATAGAATTCTGCACTGAACACATCTAGATCTGGGCTCTTTTTGGTTGGGAGACCTTTAATGACTGCTTCTATTTCCTTAGGAGTTATGGGGTTGTTCAACTGGTTTATCTGTTCCTGATTTAACTTTGGTACCTGATATCTGTGTAGGAAATTGTCCATTTCCTGCAGATTTTCAAGTTTTGTTGAATATAGGCTTTTATAGTAAGACCTGATGATTTTTTGAATTTCCTCTGAATCTGTAGTTCTGTCTCCCTTTTCATTTCTGATTTTGTTAATTTGGACACACTCTCTGTGTCCTCTCATTAGTCTGGCTAAGGGTTTATGTATCTTGTTGATTTTCTCAAAGAACCAACTTTTGGTTCTGTTAATTCTTTCTATGGTCCTTTTTGTTTCTACTTGGTTGATTTCAGCTCTGAATTTGATTATTTCCTGCCTTCTGCTCCTCCTGGGTGCATTTGCTTCTTTTTGTTCTAGAGCTTTTAGGTGTGCTGTCAAGCTGGTGACATATGCTCTTTCCTGTTTCTTTCTGCAGGCACTCAGAGCTATGAGTTTTCCTCTTAGCACAGCTTTCATTATATCCTATAAGTTTGGGTATATTGTGCCTTCATTTTCATTAAATTCTAAGAAGTCTTTAATTTCCTTCTTTATTTCTTCCTTGACCAGGTTATTGTTGAGTAGAGCATTGTTCAACTTCCACATATATGTGGGAGTACTTACCATATTGTTATTGAAGACCAGCTTTAGGCCGTGGTGGTCTGATAGCACGCATGGGATTATTTCTATCTTTCTGTACCTGTTGAGGCCCATTTTTTGATCAATTATATGGTCAGTTTTGGAGAAAGTACCATGAGGAGCTGAGAAAAATGTATATCCTTTTGCTTTAGGATAGACTGTTTTATAAATATCTGTTAAGTCCATTTGGTTCATGACTTCTCTTAGTCTGTCTACATCTCTGTTTAATTTCTGTTTCCATGATCTGTCCATTGAAGAGAGTGGGGTGTTGAAATCTCCTACTATTATTGTGTGAGGTGCAATGTGTGTTTTGAGCTTTAATAAGGTTTCTTTTACGTATGTAGGTGCCCTTGTATTTGGGGCATAGATATTTAGGATTGAGAGTTCATCTTGGTGGATTTTTCCTTTGATGAATATGAAATGTCCTTTCTTATCTTTTTTGATGACTTTTAGTTGAAAATTGATTTTATTTGATAGTAGAATGGCTACTCCAGCTTGCTTCTTCTGACCATTTGCTTGGAAAGTTGTTTTCCAGCCTTTCACTCTGAGGTAGTGTCTCGCATGGTCTCTGAGGTGTGTTTCCTGTAGGCAGCAGAATGGAGGGTCCTCGTTGCGTATCCAGTTTGTTAATCTATGTCTTTTTTATTGGGGAGTTGAGGCTATTGATGTTCAGAAATATTAAGGAATAGTGATTATTGCTTCCTGTTATATTCATATTTGGATGTGAGGTTGTGTTTTTGTGCTTTTCTTCTCTTTCTTTTGTTGCCAAGACTATTAGTTTCTTGCTTCTTCTAGGGTGTAGCTTGCCTCCTTATGTTGGGCTTTACCATTTATTATCCTTTGTAGCGCTGGATTTGTAGAAAGATATTGTGTAAATTTGGTTTTGTCATGGAATATCTTGGTTTCTCCATCTATGTTAATTGATAGTTTTGCAGGATACAGTAACCTGGGCTGGCATTTGTGTTCTCTTAGGGTCTGTATGACATCTGTCCAGGATCTTCTGGCTTTCATAGTCTCTGGCGAAAAGTCTGGTGTGATTCTGATAGGTCTACCTTTATATGTTACTTGACCTTTTTCCCTTACTGCTTTTAATATTCTTTCTTTATTTTGTACATTTGGTGTTTTGACAATTATGTGACGGGAGGAATTTCTTTTCTGGTCCAATCTATTCGGAGTTCCGTATCCTTCTTGTATACTTATGGGTATCTCTTTCTTTAGGTTAGGGAAGTTTTCTTCTATGATTTTGTTGAAGATATTTACTGGTCCTTTGAGCTGGGAGTCTTCACTCTCTTCTATACCTATTATCCTTAGGTTTGATCTTCTCATTGAGTCCCGGATTTCCTGTATGTTTTCGACCAGTAGCTTTTTCCGCTTTACAGTATCTTTGACAATTGAGTCGATGATTTCTGTGGAATCTTCTGCTCCTGAGATTCTCTCTTCTATCTCTTGTATTCTGTTGGTGAAACTTGTATCTACCGCTCCTTGTCTCTTCTTTTGGTTTTCTATATCCACGGTTGTTTCCATGTGTTCTTTCTTTCTTTTTTTTGGTTCTTTTTTTCAGAGCTGAGGACTGAACCCAGGGCCTTGCACTTCCTAGGCAAGCACTCTACCACTGCGCTAAATCCCCAACCCCCCATGTGTTCTTTCTTGATTGCTTCTATTTCCATTTTTAATTTTTTCAACTGTTTGATTGTGTTTTCCTGGCATTCTTTCAGGGATTTTTGTGATTCCTCTCTGTAGGCTTCTACTTGTTTATTTATGTTTTCCTGTGTTTCTGTAAGGGAGTTCTTCATGTCTTTACTGAAGTCCTACAGCATCATGATCAAATATAATTTTGAAACTAGATCTTGCTTTTCTGGTGTGTTTGGATATTCAGTGTTTGCTTTGGTGGGAGAATTGGGCTCCGATGATGCCATGTAGTATTGGTTTCTGTTATTTGGGTTCCTGCGCTTGCCTCTTGCCATCAGATTATCTCTAGTGTTCCTTTGTTTTGCTATTTCTGACAGAGGCTAGACTGTCCTATAACCCTGTGTGTCAGGAATGCTGTAGACCTGTTTTCCTGTTTTCTTTCAGCCAGTTATGGGGACAGAGTGTTCTGCTTTCGGGCGTGTAGTTTTTCCTATCTACAGGTCTTCAGCTGTTCCTGTGGGCCTGTGTCTTGAGTTCACCAGGCAGGTCGCTTGGAGCAGGAAGGTTTGTCTTACCTGTGGTCCCGAGGAGGCTCAAGTTTGCTCGTGGGTGTTGCTTATGAGTTCTCCTTGGAGGCAGCAACCAGGAAGATCTGCGCCGCCCTTTCCGGGAGCTTCCGTGCACCAGGGTTCCAGATGGCGTTTGGTGTTTTCCTCTGGAATCAGTAATGTGGGCAGAGTGTAGTCTCTTCTGGTTTTCCAGGCGTGTCTGCCTCTCTGAAGGTTCAGCTCTCCCTCCCACGGGATTTGGGTGCAGAGAACTGTTTATCTGGTCGGTCCCTTCAGGTTCCGGCGGTGTCTCAGACGCAGGGGACCTGCTGCTCCTGTGCTCTTATCTCCAGGAACCCAGAGGCAGTATACAGTTTCCTCTTGGGCCAGGGATGTGGGCAGGGATGGGCAGTTTTGGTGGTCTCTTCTGCTCTGCAGTCTCAGGAGTGCCCACCTCTCCGGGCGGTGAGCTATCTATCCCAAGGGGTTTGCGAGCAGTGAGCTGCTGCGGGCTGGGGGGATGAAGCATACTTGATCAAGATGGATGATCCTTTTGATGTGTTCTAGGATTTAACTTGCAAGAATTTTATTGAGTGTTTTTGGGTTGATATTAATAAGGGAATTTGGTCTGAAGTTCTCTTTCTTTGTTGGGTTTTTGTGTGCTGTAGGATAAGCATAATTGTGGCTTCATAGAAGGAATTTGATAGTGCTCCATTTGTTTCTATTTTGTGGAATAGTTAGGACAGTATTGGTATGAGGTCTTCTATGAAGGTGTGATAGAATTCTCCACTAAATCAATCTGGTCCTGGGCTCTTTTTTGTTGGGAGACTTTTAATGACTGCTTCTATTTACTTTGGAGTCGTGGGGTTGTTTACATGGTTTATCTGTTCCTGATTTAACTTTGTTACCTCATATTTGTCCAGAAAATTGTCCATTTCCTTGAGATTTTCCAGTTTTGTTGAATATAGGATTTTGTAGTTGGATCTGATTATTGTTTTTAATTTCCTCAGATTCTGTTGTTATGCCTTGCTTTTCATTCCTGATTTTGTTAATTTGGATACACTCTCTGTCTCCTATGGTCAGTCTGGCTAAGGGTTTATGTATCTTGATTTCCTCAAAGAACCAGCTCCTTGTTTTGTTGATTCTTTTATAGTCCTTTTTGTTCCTACTTGGTTGATTTCAGTCACAGGGTTGATGATTTCCTGCCTTCTACCCTCTTCAGTGTATTTGCTTCTTTTTTTTTTCCTAGAGCATTTTAGTTATGTGTCAAGCTGCTGATCTGTGCTCTCTCTTGTTTATTTTTGGAGACTCTCAGAGCTATAATTTTCCTCAGCACCGCTTTCATTGTGTCGCATAAGTGTGGGTATATTGTGCCTTCTTTTTTATTGAATTCTAAGAAGTCATTAATTTCTTCATTTTTTTTCCTTGACCATGTTATCATTGAGTAGAGTGTTGTTTAACTTCCCTGTATATGTGGGTTTCTGTCATTTTCTTGTTATGGGATGCCAGCATTAGTCCATAGTGATCTGATAGGATGCATGGGATTATTTCTATCTTCTTGTGTCTGTTGAGGCCTGTATTTTTACTGGTTACATGGTCAATTTTGGAGAAGGTGCCATGAGAGGCTGAGAAGAAGTTACATTCTTTTGTTTTAGGATGAAATGTCCTATAAATATCTGTTAAGTCCATTTGGTTCATAACTCCTGTTAATTTCTCTATGTCTCTGTTTAATTTCTGTTTTGATGATCTGTCCATTGATGAGAGTGGGGTCTTGAAATCTACTATTATTGTGTGAGGTGCAATGTGTGATTTGAGCTTAGTAAGGTCTCTTTTATGAATTTAGGTGCTGTTGCATTTGGAGCATAGATATTTAGGATTGAGAGTTCATCTTGGTGGACTTTTCGTTTGATGACTATGAAGTGTCCTTCCTTAACCATTTTTATGACTTTTAGTTTAAAGTCAATTTTATTCGATATTAGAATTGCAACTACAGCTTTTTTCTTTGGGCCATTTGCTTGGAAAGTTGTTTTCCAGTCATTTACACTGAAGTAGTGTCTGTCTTGGTCTCTGAGGTTTGTTTCCTGTATGCAGCAAAGTGCTGGGTCCTCTTTAGGTATCCAGTCTTTAAGTCTATGTCTTTTTATTGGGGAATTTATTCCATTGATATTGAGAGATATTAAGGAATAGTGATTGTCGCTTCTTGTTATTTTCATTGTTAGAGGTGATGTTAGGTTTGTGTGTCCCTGTTTTCATTTCATCGCAAAGAGATTATATTCTTGCTTTCTCTATGGCATAGTTTCTCTCCTTCTGTTGGAGTTTCACATCTATTATCCTTTTTAGGGCTGGATTTGTAGAAAGATTTTGTGTAAATTTGGTTTTGTCATGGAATATCTTGCTTTCTCCCTCTATGTTTATTGAGAGTTTTGCTGGATATAGTAGCCTAGCCTGGCATTTGTAGTCTCTTAGGGTCTGTATGACATCTTTCCAGGAACTTCTGTCTTTCATTTTCTCTGGTGAGAAGTCTGGTGTAATTTTGATAGGCTTGCCTTTATGTGTCAATTGACCCTTTTCCCTTACTGCTTTTAATATTCTTTCTTTGTTTTGTGCATTTGGTGTTTTAATTATTATGTGACAGGAAGAATTTCTCTTCTGGTCCAATCTGTTTGGAGTTCTGTGGGCTTCTTGTATGTTTACGGGCATTTCTTTCTTTAGGTTAGGGAAGTTTTCTTCTATAATTTGTTGACTATATTTACTGGCCCTTTATGTTGGGAATCTTCACTCTCTTCTGTACCTATTATCCTTAGGTTTGATCTTCTCATTGTGCCCTGGATTTCCTGGAGATTTTGGGCTAGGAGCTTTTGGTGTTGTACATTATCTTTGATGGTTGTGTCGATGTTTTCTATGGTATCTTCTGCCCCTGAGATTCTCTCTTCTATCTCTTGTATTTTGTTGGTGATGCTTGTATCTATGACTCCTTGTCGCTTCCTTAGGTTTTTTTATCTCCAGGGTTGTCTCCTTTTGTGCTTTCTTTATTGTTTCTATTTCCATTTTTAAATCCTGGACGGATTTGTTCAATTCCTTCACTTGTTTTGGTGTGTTTTCCTGTAATTCATTCAGGCATTTTTGTGTTTCCTCTGTAAGGGCTTCTATTTGTTTACCTGTGTTGTCCTATATTTCTTTAAGGGAGTTATTTGTCCTCCATCATTATCATAAAATGTGATTTTTAAATCTAAATCTTGCTTTTCTGGTGTGTTTACATATCCAGTATTTTCTTTGTCGGGAGAACTTGGCTCTGATGGTGGCAAGTAGTCTTCCTTTCTGTTGTTTACGTTCCTGCACTTGCCTCTAGCCATTGGGTTGTCTCTGGTGATTGCTGTCTTGCTTTTTCTGAGAGTGGCTTGACCCTCTTGTTTTCTTGTTTTCTTTCAACCTGTTCTGAGAACAGGTGCTGGGACTCAAGTGTGTAGGTGTTCCTGGTGACCGTCTTTGACCTTTAGGTGCAGACAGGAATCAGAAGGATCCTGTCTGTGATTGCTCCTGGGTCCTTGCATCCAGGGGGCACAGTTGCCACTAGGCGATTCTCTCTTGGGCAGAGGGAATGTTGGAATGTTGTCACCAATGATTTCTCAGGAGTCTGCACACTTCTCAGGGTCCAGCTCTCCCTCCCATGGGATTTAGCTGCAGGGAACTCTGCTTCTTAATTTTAAAAATAAAGCAAAACAAAACCACAAAGATGTGGGTTTATTGTGCACATTAGCAGATCCAAACAGGAAAATTCACAAAAGTATATATACCATTTACAATAGCAGCTCCCAATATAAAGAATTTGAAAAACCATGCCTGATCCAAGGTTGGCTGACATAGGACAATATAACATTGACTCCTTCAAGCCTTTACCTTTACATTTAACAGTGGCAACTAAGAAATCCCAAAATTTAATAGTTCAAATACATAGTGATTATTCTGCACAGTGTCCCCACCACTCACATTAAATTATAGAACCCCTTCAGGATTTCTTGTCCATTAATTAAATAAGTAGGGAACGAGTCTAGGAGATCATGCAGTGCATCCCCTCAGAGAATTACAATTTCCCAAGAGTTTAATGTGCTTCAGGGGAAATCCTACTGGAATAAATAGTGATGGTTATTTTCCAGTAAGTATGGAGTGAAAAATAATTTTTACCCCAATCTGAGGTATAATCTCACGGTTTAGGGACACAATTGCTATACAGTTGACAACTGTAGCAATCACCCAGAACATCTGCAGAAAGCCCAAGATTGTTGGCCACATGCCAATGAGTGTCTTTCGAAGTTCATCATGATTTTTGGTAATATCGTCCCCATAATTGGTGGCTTGGCTTCTCATAAGCATGTACTTGTTGTCTAGAATCTCCTCCTTGATTAGCATCTCATCCTTGTTTTTGTCTGACTCATGCACCAGATGCTGGGCCTCAGCCTGTGTATGGTTGTAGTCTTGAGGTACAATCTGGTGGTGAATCTCATCCTTGTCCAGGTTTCCATTCTTGCTAGGATATCAGAAATCCTTGAACTGCTCCTGTTCAGACAAAGCCTCATCTGGCTCAGGGCAATTGTCCTCCTGGGAAAACATGTCTGCGATGTACTCATCCTGGTCCACAAACAATCCCCGTTCTTGTCGATATCCTCCAAGGTTTCTAGAACTACAATCTCCTTCATATGTTCCAACTCTTCTAGGTGCAGAAAGGAAGAGAACGCCTCCTGAGGAGCTCTCAGGTCACCATCAAGTCTGAAGCCTTAAACCTCCTCTTATTTTGTTGAAGCATCTTTTAAAAGGTGTAATGACCAGAGCTATCTTGGAATTCAGCAGGGTTTCCTAGGTAGTAGCCATAGATGGCCTGCTTGTATTCTTCCCAGGAGATCTTTTCGTCTATGTCTCCCTTTCTTTTATGTTCTCTTTCTCCAAGTAATTGAAGGAGGGATATTTTACATCCTCCAAGTACAATCACTTGCAAGGGGCAACCAATTACAAGTAGATCAAAAGAAATCTAAAAAGTAATATACCTTCATTGCCTGCAGTTTTAAGAAAATATTTTCACAGGATCCCTGTCCTTTATCATAGGATAGAAACATTACAGGGAGTGTGCCACCTGGCTAAGCTGCCTCTGAAAAGCCTGTCCTGCCCTGGCAGGTACAAGGCCACTTAATTCCAAGTCAATCTGGAGAGAGGTGACAGCCCTAAGTTGCTCTGGGGATGTCAGAGCAGAGCACAGCTCTCATGCAAACTCCAGATCACCTCTCCATTCTTTCCCAATGCCATGGGCTTTCCAATCCCTGCTTCAGCACTCCAAACATCCTTGAACCCTCGCTTTCCCTTCACAGTGGGCTCACTTTGCATTGCCTCCTTCTGCTACTGCTTCCCCTGGGCAGGGAGAATGAGCCCAAGGATGGGTACGGGTCTCCTACCTGCCTGGATGATGCTACTCTGGCGGGGCAGGCCATCTGGCTTGTTGTCCCTGAGGACCAGACAGGTGACCCGGCTAGGGGTCTGCAAGAGCAGGCATGATTGGAGGTCTGCCCTGAAATGGGAAGTTGTGAGTACTTTTAAGCCAACCGAAACCTGCAAGAGGCATTTACAGTGGTATATCTGTTGCTTTCTCATTATCCTCTGAGCCTTCCATAGGTGGGTATGTTAGCAAGCATTCTATGTGACAAACACTTCTGTTCTCATGGTAGAAATTTGAGTCCCAAGGCACACTTAGCAAATGTGTGGAACTTGCCAATAGGAAGGGAGAAGTCAGTTGACAAAGAGTAGATTCCTTTTTTGCCTTCCTGAAGCATTGTGCCTTCCTCTGGACGCCAACCACCAGGTTGCAGGACTGGTACTGAAAGGTCCAGGCCACCAGCCAATATTCTTCCCTTTCTCTATTCTGGGCCATCAGGTATGCTGGCAACAGTCCTGATTGTATGAGCTATATCTGTTAGAGTCAACCCAGAAACAGAGAACACAATGAGAATATCGTCCCCAGGTGAGGAATGGGAAAAGAAACTCAACACATATAACATTTCAGAGTGCAGTGCAATAGAGCATTTATCATTGACAATAGAGTTTTGTGCACTCCAAAGCTATCAGTGGACTAGTGTCTTAGGTAGGGTTTTACTGCTGTGAACAGACACCATGACCAAGGCAACTCTTACAAAGGATGACATTTAATTGGAGCTGGCTTACAGGTTCAGAGGTTCAGTCCATTATCATCAAGGTGGGAGCATGGCAGTGCCCAGGCCCGCATGGTGTAGGAGAAGCTGATAGTTGTTCACCCTATTTTGAGGGCAAATAGGAGAAGACTGGCTTCCAGATTGCTAGGACAAGACCATACCCACAGTGACACACTTCCTCCAACAATGTCACACCTATTTTACCAAGGGCGCACCTCCTAATGGTGCCAAGCCATGGGCCAGTCACATACAAACCACCACAGTGCTTAATAAGTGTGGATGCTTCAGATCTTCTTAGAAAAGGGAACAAAAATACTCACAGGAGGAAATATGGAGACAAAGTATGGAGCAGAGACTGCCCTACCTGGGAGATCTATCCCATATACAGATAATATTGCAGATGCCAAGAAGTGCATGCTGACAGGAGCCTGATATAGCTGTCTCCTGAGAGACTCTGCCAGAGCCTGACAAATATAGAGATGGATGCTCACAGCCAACCAGTGAACTGAGAACGGGGTCCTCAATGGAGGAGTTCGAGAAAGGACTGAAGTAGTTGAAGGGGTTTGCAACCCCATAAGAAGAACAATATCAACCAACCAGAACCCCAGAGCTCCTAGGGACTAAACCATCATACCAAGAGTACACAGGATGGACTTATGGCTCCAACCGCATATGTAGCAGATGATGGCCTTTTTGGGCATCAATGGGAGAAGCCCTTTGTCCTGTGAAGGCTAGATGTCCCAGTGTAGGGGAATGTAGGTGTGGGGAGGTGGGAGGGAGCAGGTGAATGGGTGAGGGAGCAACCTCACAGAAGCAGGGGGAGGGGGATGGGACAGTGGGTTTCTGGAGGGGGAACTGGGAAAGGGGTAACATTTAAAATGTAAATAAAAAATATATCCAATAAAAGAAAAAATAAAGAACGCTTACTGTCCATCTCCCAGTGGCTACAGCTGACCAAGGTGAATCGAGTCAGAGCCTTGAGCACCTGCTGGAGCCTTAGCTGGAACATCTGTACTCTACCCTTCTTCCTAAGGCCTTGTGGAAGATGGACAGAAAGATTGTAAGAAGCAGCGAGTGAATGCAAGAAGCTGTGTCCTCCGGACACAACACGGCAGCTGGACAAAAGCATTCACAGTGGCTATGACAGCAAGCACAAGCCCAGTGCAAGTTCAAATTAGACCAAGTCCTCTGCTCTTTTTAATATAGAAACTAAGAGTAGCATCTAGGCAGAACAACGGAGGTGGGGCTTTAGCACACAGTAGTTAGTTAAAGCAGGGGCCCCATAGTCACTCAGGTCCCTGTACTATTCTGTCTCAAGATCTGTTTTAGAAAGCAAACACTCTGATTTGTGGTACCTTGGGCCCCACAACTAAGTCTGATGGGCTCTTGGTGTAATATTTACAATCAGTGCCACGTGTTGGAATTCAGAAGAAATATTGTTGCATAGCAGCTTACTCTGCTATTGGAACACTCTATCCTACAGACGGCTTCTTAAACAGGCAGATAAACAACTCAAAGTAGATTTAAGAAATACCTGAAACTGACCAGATTCACCAGGCCCCTCCCTGCCAGAGTGAGCAATAGAAGCTGGGATTCCCTCTCAGACCAACTAAGGGGAACTGCAAATAAGACTCTTGAGACCACACAGGCTGCCTGGAAAAAAGCAGAAAGCAGCTGAGCTGCCTGGAAGAGGTTTAGACCAGAGGTACCTGGAAAGGTCACACTCTAACCTGTGCAGGGTGCTCCAGTTTCCCAGCTGTCACTCATACAGAGTGGGCCTAAATGATGCAGCTGCCTTTGAGACATTTGTGTTCTTACAAGTAACCCCTCACCCATATATATATATATATATATATATATGTATATATGTATATATGTATATATGTATATATGTATATATGTATATATGTATATATGTATATATGTATATATGTATATATGTATATATGTATATATGTATATATGTATATATGTATATATGTATATATGTATATATACATATATATAGTGTGTGTGTATGTATGTATGTATATGTATATACACACACAAATACATATGCCTATAAGTAGGTCCAATAAAACTCATTGCCCCACCAAGTTGGTCTTCAGTCATGTCCATACTTTTGTCTCCTGTGGGTTCCCAATGTGGGTTGAAGAGACATTTGTGCTGCATCTTCCCAGGACAACTTTATCACACAGCAAATATCTGCTCCATTCTGCAGGCATCTCTAGCCCTCTAGGAAATGTGGTGGGTGCTCTATATCCATGGGCTTTTAAGGGGTGAGAACTCCATCTCTTTGCAGTCTCCTGGAATCTCTCTTAGGGAAGAAGTAAACGTGGCTCCTTGTCAGCTTCAGCTATGTTCTTGGCACACGTGTGACACAAAGGCCACCTAGCCCAGTTTCTTCTTCTCTGAAACCTCATGAGCTGGGTCTCCATTGCTTGTGTTTCTTAGGCATTCTGGTCTTCTAAATCCCCATGGATAACAATAAGTTTTTCACATTCTTCATACCTTCCAGTTCTGCAAGCCTCGATCTATAGGGTCAGGTTAACAGAGGGTCAGCCTATGATCTATAGGGTCAGGTTAGCAGAGGGTCAGCCCACTGCTCAGTAACAATATTTCTGTATTAGCTACTTTTCTTGCTGTGAGGATGATAAAATACCGGACAAAGGTGATGTGCCGAGGAAAGGCGCTCTTATTTTGCCTGTAGTTTGAGGATATTGTCCACCATGGTGGGGAAATCATGGCCAGTCCATGGAATTGTTCCACTCACACCCACAGTGCAGGTCCCACCCATCAAGCTTCCCTGCAATGTCCTTACATACACACCCCGGAGGTTGTTTCCTAGGTGATCCTAAGGCCTGTCAAACTGAAAATCGAAATTAACCATCACAGCATTGTAATTAGTACCATGTGTGTCTGGAGGTAGGCGCAGGACGCTCGAGGCCACACCAATCCTATCCACACTGTGGAAGCAGAGGATAAAGGGCAATACTCATGCCATGGTATTTTATAAGAGCAACAGAAAAGCAACCAGTACAGATAGGGTGTGTTAAAATAGCACAAGTATCTTTAGAATATGAAATACCCAACCTAAGTGTACTGAACACTTGGTCCCCAGATGGTGGCCTCTCTGGGAAGGTTGCTCAGCTTTTGGAGGTAGCTCCTCACTAAAGAAAATGGGTCGGTGGAGGTGAGCCTTGAGATTCTGTAGCCTTGTCACACTTTGTTCTTTGTCCTGCTCTGCTTCCTGAGTGGTGCTGAAAGGAGACAGTAAGCCTCCTGCTCCTACTCATCCCTTCCCTTCTCACCAATGTCTTCCTGAATTACAAGCCAAAATAAGACTTTCCCTCCTTCAATTGCTTTAGTAGGGTGTGTTATAACAGGGAAGCAAGGCAACAAGCCACATTGCTCTACTTATCTCTTTGTTTTGCATGAGTCCTATCTGTACAAGGGCCAGAGGACTACCTCAGGTGTCTTTCTCAGGATGCACTTCCTTTGAGACAGGGTTTCCTTTTAGCCTGGAGCTAACTAATTAGATATACCCTAAAGATACGCCTGTCTCAAATGGCTAAGTTCAAAAACTCAGGTGACAGCATATGCTGGCGAGGATGTGGAGAAAGAGGAACACTCCTCCATTGTTGGTGGGATTGCAGACTGGTACAACCATTCTGGAAATCAGTCTGGAGGTTCCTCAGAAAATTGGACATTGAACTACCTGAGGACTCAGCTATACCTCTCTTGGGCATATACCCAAAAGATGCCCCAACATATAACAAAGACACGTGCTCCACTATGTTCATAGTAGTCTTATTTATAATACCCAGAAGCTGGTAAGAACCCAGATGCCCTTCAACAGAGGAATGGATACAGAAAATGTGGTACATCTATACAATGGAATACTACTCAGCTATCAACTTCAATGACTTTATGAAATTCATAGGCAAATGGATGGAACTGGAAAATATCATCCTGAGTGAGGTAACCCAATCACAGAAAAACACACATGGTATGCACTCATTGATAAGTGGCTATTTGCCCAAATACTCGAATTGCCCTAGATGCACAGAACACGTGAAATTGAAGAAGGATGATCAAAATGCGAATGCTTTATTCCTTCTTTAAAAGGATAACAAGAATACACTTAAGAGGGAATAGAGAGGCAAAGTTTAGAACAGAGGCTGAAGGAACACCCATTCAGAGCCTGCCCCACATGTGGCCAATACATATACAGCCACCAAACTAGATAGATGGATGAAGCAAAGAAGTGCAGGCTGACAGGAACCGGATGTAGATCTCTCCTGAGAGACACACCTAGAATACAGCAAATACATAGGCAAATGCCAGCAGCAAACCACTGAACTGAGAACAGGACCCCCATTGAAGGAATCAGAGAAAAGACTGAAAGAGCTTGAAGGAGCTTAAGACCCCGTATGAACAGCAATGCCAACCAACCAGAGCTTCCAAGCCACTACCCAAAGATTATACATGGACTGACACTGGGCTCCAACTGCATAAGTAGCAATGAATAGCCTAGTAAGAGCACCAGTGGAAGGGGAAGCCCTTGGCCCTGCCAAGACTGAACCCCAGTGAACGTGATTGTTGGGGGGAGGGTGGTAATGGGGGGAGGGTGGGGAGGGGAACACCCATAGAGAATGGGAGGGGGAGGGGTTAGGGGGATGTTGGCCCAGAAACCGGGAAAAGTTATAACAATCGAAATGTAAATAAGAAATATCCAAGTTAATAAAAATGGAGGAAAAGAAAAAAAGATATGCCTGTCTCCACTCTTCTGTGTGTAGCACTATGTAGCCCTGGTTTCCAGAGATAGACCTCAGGTCCTCAAAGCAAGAACTTTATTTATTGAGCTTTTTCTCCAGCCTCCTAATGCACATATGGTACTTCATTGGTTAAATATATGACTGTGTGAGAATCTTCATACCTGGTGCCCTGCTATTGGAACCTCCATGGTCCTGCTGGCATTGTCAATCATGCTGCATGCTGTCCTAAGCCAGCAGCAACTATGTCCCCTTTTCCATTGCCGTTTTCTCTCACATGTAGCTAAGGGCTGGCTCACCATGACACCCCATTCTCCCCAATAATTCCAGCTGTATTGTAACAGAGCAGAAACTGACGTGGTCTGGATTATCACCTATGTGAACTTGTTCTCCAAAATTGATATTTACCTGATTTCTAAGGTAATGTGTTGAGCTGAGTTTATGAGCCATGAACCCCAGGTACATGAAGTCAGGATCTCCCACTCATAGGTATAATTGGTAATTGAGGCCTGGAAATTCTTGTGTGGACTGTGCTGTTCATTGTAGTTTAATTGACAGTACTGTGTAACTGTTTCCTCTGTGTCGAATGTAGTCGTTGCCATCTTGATTCAGTATCATGACTCACAGAGACCCCCATGTGCCCTGTTAGCATGCTCTCCAGAGAGAGATGAGTTCTTGGGGCTCCTGTGAGATCTTCAGGAGTAGCCTCTCTCCCCTGTGATCCCAGTCCTGACTCCATAGGGGTAAACGCGTGACCAGAATAAGGCTTCTCTGGGGGCATAGCTACCCAGAAGTTCCCTCAGGGTCTTCCCAGCAGTGTCACTGCCTTTGGGTCACTTATACTTCTATTAGTATCTCCCATAACTTAATTGGCTCACCAAACTGGACCTGAAGAGAAAATTCTTTGGTCAGATTCTTCTCAACAGCCTTTATTGCAGGACCACCTCATTGTTGATATGGGGACCGCCAGCAGCAAGGGCGCTCACCTTATAAACATAACAGACTATGGTTGTATACTTTTCCTCCAGGGATTGGTGGAGCATGAAGCACCTCATTAGCATGAATATCGCCCCGGCCTGATAGCTGCCGGAGGTATGCCAACACATGTGCTGCACAGGTGTTTACCACAATCGAGTACCGGATGTTGGTGCCATCTTTTTAGACCACATCGCTCCCTACAAGGAATGTTATTTTGGCTTACAGTTTGTGGGAACACAGTCCATCGTGTTGGTGAGGAAGGACAGTGGCAGGACGGAGAGGGTGCGGGGCACATTATATCCATACTCAGGAAGGAGAAAAGGATGAGCAACCAACCGGTGAAGCCAGGCTAATAAACCTTGAGGCAATTCCCCACATGAACCCACTTCCTCCTCCAAGCCACCACCTTCTGCAGATTTCACATCCTTCCTTAGAGAGCCTCCAGATGAAGACCAAGTCTTCAAACATGAAGGGCTATGCAGGACATTTCACCTTTGACTCACAACAGGAGGGGTATCAGAAGAAGAAAGAAAGCTAATAAGCAGGTTGCTGTTGTGCATTGTATAACATGAGGGCTGCCTTCCTGGGGACTTCTCCCTTGAGGAACATGATGTTTTCTTATTTCCACCAGGCAGCACAAGACCATAACCAGAAATTTGGAGCCACATTTAATTATTAAATACTATCTAGGACAATGGACAGTGGTCAGATCCAAATTCAGGATTCCCAGAGTAGCCAGAACTACTTTATTCAGAGACTTCTAGAGGCAAAACCCACAAGGCTATGTGCTTTCTGTCTTTGTCCAACAGGGGCAAGCATCCATCATGATGTACCTCCTGCCTACTTCTGATGAAGCACATGCTGTGCAGTTGGGGCAACCAAGTTGGCTTAAAGAAGCAAGAACATGTGGCCTATTATCTTACATGACCAACATCCCCCAGCACTCCAGGCACATAGAAGGAGAAAGAAATGTGAAAATTTTCTCACTTTTCATATGCCTTAAATCATTTTCTCTTCATACTTTTATAACTTACTTAAGCTTTTATATCCCCAGATATGAAATTACTTTCTTTGACTCTCATAACTTTCATAAACTGTAAACCATTTTTTCCTCTTTAACCATTTCTCATAATACAGTTGTTGATTGCTGAGAGCAGTCCTTTATTGTGGGGATACTCTTCTTGTGCATTGTGTAAAGGTTTCTTTGTATTATTCAAATGTTGATTTCTGTACCAGCAGATTGCTGAGTACAGTCTGAACATTGCTATCATTTTCATGAAGCATCACTTGTCTCAGTGTTTGCTTTAATAAGGAGCTGACAGCCTATGGCAGGGCAGGAGAGGAAAGGGGAACACCTGGGTAGAGAGAGAAACTCTGGGACAGAATAGTGTGTGTGTGTGTGTGTGTGTGTGTGTTGTGTGTGTGTGCATGTGTGTGTCTGTATGTCTGTGTGTGTATTTGTGTCTCTCTGTGTGTGGGGGTCTGTGTGTATATGTGTCTATGTGTGTCTGTGTGTGTGTGTTTGTGTCTGTGTGTGTCTGTCTGTGTGTGGGAGGGTGGGTCTGTGTTTGTATGTCTGTTTGTGTGTGTGTGTATGTGTGTATGTGTGTGTGTGTGTGTGTGTGTGTGTGTGTGTAGTATTCACTAGCCAGACACGGAAGAAGAAACAGGTGCCAAGACTGAAGGAGAGATAACAGGACACGTGGCAGAATGTGGATTAGAATAAATGGGTTGATTCAGTTATATGAGCTAGTTGGGAATGAACCTAAACTATAAGGTCTAATCTTAATAAATAATAGTAAGTCTCTGTGTCATTATTGGAGGCTGGTGGGTTGAGGCTGCCAGGTTGAGACAGTCTGGAAATAATTTATTATTTCTTTAAATAAAGGAATAATAAAAAGTTACATCAGAAACCTGTTTATCTTTTTGTGAAGCCTGTTAGCAAGGTAAACCTGTCTACCTTTTCTGAACAAGAGATCTTGTTTTTGTGATGTCCTCACTCCCTTGCTTGTGCTTCTGAATAAATGACCTATAGACTAGCCTGTGTCTGAGAATTTTCAGGGAGCCCATTTTAGGACAGATTATAAATACACATTTCACAGAAGGGGGAATAGGAGAGACCAACAGGCCTAGGGACAGAGGATCAACTTCAGTGCTCAGATATATTCAAACTACAGAGGGAAGCGCCATTTTGTCTCAAAGTTTGGCAAAAAAAATTTTTGTGGTTGTGTTTTGAGATAAGGTTTCAGGTGGCGCAGGACAGCCTCACACTGGCTCTGACCTCAAACTTCGGATCCTCTTGCTTTCAGTTCCTGAATGCTGGCTTAAGGCTATGATGGACATTGTTGATTATTGGCTTGACTGTCTAGAATCAGCTAAAACCCAAAAATCCAGGACTCCAGCCCTACACAGCCATTGTTGAGCTACTTGAACTACAGACTGCAAGCCACTCTAAGAAATCACACCAGCTCTGTCCCTGCAGTGAGTTGTGTAGGCTTAGGTTTTTCAAAATCTACTTTAATAAGAATCCTCAAATGCTTCGACCCACTCTCCTTCTAGTCCACTGTCCAAAGGTTGGAGAGAAAAATGGTAACTAGGACAAGGGTATGTGGACCAGAATAGAAGTAGGTCTTTGGGGGTGATTCCAGTCTTTGTTGTTGAGATACCAGCAGTCCAATTTGGTAGTGGTAGGATATCAAATACAGATCAGCAGTGGAGGTATGATCTAGCAGAAACAGACAGTCCTCCACTATGGGAGTGACCAGAACCAGCCGGGGTGCCAGGAGAAACTCTCTGCCATACCTCTCTCAATGAAGTGAAGATCAGTGAAGACTGAAGACCAACGAAACATTGCAAGGCTAGCTGTGCAAGCACCCCATCACTGTCTGTTGAGTCCTATGTATGTATACTCTCTCCAAACATCACCTGTCCTGCTGCAGGTCTTGCCTAAGCAAAATACCACATGAGTCTGCATCGCATGACACAAACAGAAACTTCCACTTCATAGCTGTGACTACTCTGCAGGCAGACGCCACAATACCAGATTCACGTGGTTTACTATAGGGATTGATCCCGGGACTTCAGTGTCCCAGGCAACCACTGTACTGCCTGAGTAGGATCCACAGACTAGAACTGTGGACTGTCTAAGGCACTGGGAGGATGTGGAGAAACTAATGTAGTTCTATGAATATGTCACCCAGCACAGTGCCCTGACATCTAAGCACAACTCCAGGGTTAGCAGTCCCCACTCACTCTCAACTCCATCCCACCTGACAGCTGAACAAGCTGTTCTTCAAGGCCTCTGGTGGCTTCCCTACCCTGGCCAGCTCTCTGCTCCCCTCCCTTCTCCTTTTGAACCTTTCTCCTGTAATCCATTCTTTTTCTGCCTTGCATTCAGTTGGCCACCTCTCTTACTGAATTGAGAATGTGAAAGGAAAACAATGTGCATGTGTTTCGTCTGTCTCAGTGAGGCAGTCCTCAGTGTGTGTCTGTGCACTCCACACCCCTATATGGCTTCCTCGCCTGTCTGCTCTCTAGGTTGCCTCTGTGCTGCCCATCTCTCCTACGCTGTAGTATCACTCACATCAACAAGTGTTGTAATCCGACACAAGAAACAGTGGAAGGGGGGAGGGGAGGAAGAATAAATAAAGGAAAGAAAATGTCTTTGTTTGAACTTCTCTTTCTATAGCTCATTTACAGCAGCATATCTCCAGGGAGTTGTTTATATTCTGCCTTCTTGTTGGGCCCATCAGCATTGACTGATGTCATCCTTCTTGAAGCCCTTGGAAAGCTTCTGTGTCTCTCACTTGAGTCTTCCCCCGTGGCCTCCACTCTTCATTCAGCTATTTCCCCACCTTTCCAGTCACCTCATGTTTGTTTGGCCTGAGGCCCCAGCGCCTCTACCAGTTCTGCATGGACACATATCCCTTCTTCCATTTGCAGCAAGGCCACTGTCATGGCATCCTGTCTGGCCACTTCCTCTTTTCCTTGTTTCTCTGAAAGCTTCTCTCTACTGAACTGCTAGCGAGCAGGACCTTTCAAACAGCAATAACAAAAGCTCTGAGTCAGATCTCGTTCTTTTCTTTAAAATCCTTCCCACTCAAAACAGAACCCAAAGTTTCTAGGTGGTAGAGGAAATCCCATCTGATGGCTCCAGCTCCCTCCTGTTTCCTGTTTCTCCCTCCCTCCCTCCTTCTCTCAGCTCCTCAATGCCATTTCCAGAACTGCCTTGTGTTTCCCATCTCAGGGTTCAGCTAATTCCTACCCCAGAATATTCCATTTCCAGATATCCACATGGCTACTCTCCCTCAATCTCATCTCTGTTCAAATGTCACTCCATTCTCAGAGAGTCTTCTGCTGAGCCCTCCATCTAAATAGCAACCTCGCCAGTCTCTGCCTTCCTATCCTGATTTATTTTCTTCTTTGCTTTATATAGAGCATTATATATTTATAGTGTCCTTTCTTCCCTTACTAAAACAGCGGGAAGCTGTATTTATTTTTGATTACACCCTGTTCCCATCCTCATTGTATTTAGCACAGATAGGTATCCAGTAAATCTATGCTGAATGAAGGAAAGAATAGACTCAGATCTAAGCCAACAGCTTCATCGCAGAACTTTTCACCACAACAAAGTACTTGGAGCAATATTAATGCCCTTGTGTGAGGTCCTGGAGAAATAAAATGAATAAAATGCTTTATTCAATTATTATAAGAAATAAACTATTTATGTGTCCAGCTATCAGTTTGGGTAGATCTGAAGAACACAAGTTCAGGTGGAAGGAAACAAGAGACTGAGAATAGGGAATAAATGAGAGAATGTCCAAGTAAAATAGATAAGTAGTAAGATACACTCGGATCACATTAAGGCTCCTCCGCAAACTGTCCGTGATGGGGTTCTCTCGGCTGAGTTCAATTGTATGCTCAAGTTTTAAAAGTAAACCAAAACCACAAAGTCTGTGAGGAAGAGGAGTTGTTTCTTACTTAACTGGAGACTGTAGGACCTGACTCCTTCGAAGTGCAGGTGAGAGCCAGGGACTGGGCTCATGAAAGTGGTGTGTCTCTGAAGGAGGCAAAGAATGAGAAAACTCAGTCCTCTGCAAGAGGTTGAAACAGGAGGAGGAGGTAAGCTACAAAAAGAAAAAATCCAGGACAACGCACAGAGGGCCCTACAGTGTGTAAAGCAGGAGAAGCGAAACCATCGATAAAACCTCCGAGCCTTGAGCATGTCAGGCCAGGGTTCTACCTCTGAGCTACACTCTGCCCTCTGTAATTATACCTCCTTTTATTTAAATGAACAAGTATTATACAGAAGGTAGTCTTGATATTGAAAAAATTAATTTTGAAAAGAATGCTTTAGACTCTCCTCATAACCAAAATGGTAGAGCATTTACGTTTTAAAAATGAATAATCTTTTAAACAATGACTTTTATTTAAATTTGAAAAAGCGCAGGAGATAGCCGAACAGTCAGTGCTTCAAATGTGTAAGCAAGACTACAGTCTGGTCCTGTGAGCCTCAGTTGCATAGACATTCCAGTCTGTTCTGTGTGTTATCTTCAGGTAGGTTTTAGATTTCATAATGAATAGAAATGTGAAGATCAAAGACACAAATCAAGAAATTCATTCCCAGGTAGAAGTTACGCCAGGTGCAGCCATTTTGTGAACATTTATACATTCACATGAATCATACCTTACTTACCTTAGTTATCTGAGTCCATTTAGTCATAAAATGTAATTGTAGTACTATAAGAATGGCTACAATATCTAATACTTACACGGGCATTTTTTTCTCTGTTTTTTAACATGACATTGCTCATGAAACAGAGAGTGCAGCACAAAGGACCTGTTAGCCATGGGAATCCCAACTTTCCAGTCCCACCTTGTCTCCCTTAGATGTTCCAGAATTGTTCCTTGGCTGTTCTAGAGCCCCTCCCTCCCTTCCCACTTTCCAGAACTTTCAGAGTGAGCTCTCAACTTTTGACTGACTCACCCACCCACCTTAATACTCTGCCCATTGCTCCCTACCACTGCCCACAAAGCCTGGAAGACATACTTGCTGCTTCCCTTGACCACTTTTTACTTCCCTATCTCTGCCACAATGATCCCAGAATTCAGTTGTGATGACCACAGGGCCTTTGCATATGCTTCTTCCACAAACAAGAACACTACTTCCGTCCTTCCTCCTGATAATGATATTTACCTCCAGCTTCCTAGCTCACAGGTCTCTCCATAGGTATGGTACTGATATTCCAGTATGTTTGAGTAGATAGAAAACGTTCCTTCTTTATGCATCAATATTCTAGTGAGAGCGTCACAGTAATGTATAAATGTGCAGCACGACATGGGCCTTGGCATGTGTGCTAAGAAGAGAAAGAGGCAGCACTGGAGGGGTAACCTTGGTGTAGATATGGAGTAAGGAAAGGGCTTCAGGGCAGAGCCGTGGAGGTAGGATTGACACTTGGGACAGGTGGACAGAAAAGACCTCTCAGTTAAGCGGCATTTGATTGCAGCCGGAAAGAAGAGAGAAATCAAGGGTTTAATGAGGCAAACCCAGCAGGCAGTGTGAGATTAAGCCCAAAGTCCTGACACAGGCTGTTCTTCACAGTCTCTGGAAGAATAAGAGGCCAGCTATAGAGCAGGCTGAGCTGTGGACTGGGCAGCACAGTGGAGGAGCTGAGGTCTGGAGGCAGTGGGGAAGAGCTTACCTGATGTGGAGGCTGGGCGCTATACAAAGTAGTTTCCTGTGCAGAAGAAAGAGGGTAATGGTTGGGTCTGAAGGGATGAGATCCAGGATTCAAAGTATATTTCTGAAGAAGGACTCGGGCTGTTCGATGGGTCACAGCCAACAGTAGGCTCTGAGAGCCTGTGGGAGCCCACACCTCAAGAGTAAGGAATGGTGGAGGAGAAATGAGGGAATTCTAGGTTTTCACTGAGGGTAAAGCCAATGGGCTTCTTGGAGCCCTCTCTGGTCTGGGTCAGGCCCATTGTGTCCCTGCCTCAGATCTCCTCCAGGTCACAGGGTTGTGTCCTTTGTGTGGTTTTGAGATAAGAAACGTTGCAGCTGTTGATGGTCTTTCTGACCCAGAGAGGAATGAGATGGTCCAGGACAAGGAGGGTCCCTCTTCGGTCCTGCTTGGAGAACTACAGCAAGGCTAGAGGGATACACAGTGCAAATGGACAGAGTCACTGCTGGGTTTGCCCAGGTTAACGAGTGGGAAGGGAGGAGGACCCCTTGGGCTACACTCATGTTCTGTGCCACTGAGCCAAGGCCCAGAGGAGGAACATAGACACGGGGCTTCCATGTTGGGTTCTCATAACAAAGAAGAGCTTGGCCTGGGGCAAGATCTGAGCGGAATGTGATGGCCTGAGAAGAAATGGGATCGCAGTATGTGAGGACAGAGGTTTCATAAGGCACGTGGGACAGATCCCAGAAGCAGCACATGCCCCTAACTGTGTCTGCAATTCCATGGAATATTCCAAACCCTCGCTTTGTCTTCTTCTGGCTCTGTGGCCAATGAACACTTGAAACGTGCCTCTGTGGCCAAGAAATGAAAATTTGATTTTGGGTTTGTTTTTGTTGTTGTGGTCTTTGGTGTTCTGTTTGGTTTTGTTTTTTGTTGTTTGTTTGTTTTGAAAGATTGACTGGACTTAAATGTAAAAATCCAATGTTGCTAGTGGTTGGTGCTGGGCACAAAAGCAGGAAATTTAGGCCAGAGACCAATGTTCTTTGTCTCATACAGCAGGGAAACTCTGAATTGTTTGTGTCCAGGAAGTTCCTGGAATCACCAAGAGGCCCAGACCCAGGAACTGTCCTCACAGGAGCTAGTGTGGGAAGGTAGAGACAGAGACCCGCTGCCCACTGCACCCTTGGCTTCACCCAGTTAAGACCACTATTCCCCCTGCCTTTAACACAACTGCTGGGTAATGAGGGTAGCTGAATAGACACTGCCCTGAAAACACAAACAAAAACACCTGGAGTGTTCTTAGCAAAGAAGGATTCTGATAACAGGCTAACAGTAAGTCCATGCAAGAGTAATGGCTAGGTTTACATATTTAGCACCCAGTACCATGTGACTTTTAGGCATTTGTTTTGTTGTTTTGTTTTGAAACAGGGTCTCATAAAAACAGGAAGATCTCATGGGTAACCTTGAGTTTCTGATCCTTTCTGCCTCTTCCCCTGGGATTTCAGGCACACCTGATTTTAGAGTCTGGGTTTCAGAGCAGTTTAGGCAAGCTTCCTATCAACTGAGCTATACCCTAGCCAGCCATGGATATCTTAAATGGAAATTCAATGACAGTTCAGAAAAACAGTGAGAGTGGCTAAAGCTGCCCTGTAATTCTTCCTTGGCACTGCTGGGGCCAACATGCTAGAGGCTCAAACTTCTTTAAAGAGCCACACTGTCATTTTGATACTACATGGCAACAGATCCCTTCTCAGCCGGTGAACTGGCTTGTGCTGGGTGGTACAGTGAGTAAGCAGTAGCACCTTTAAACAGAGGCTTCCTGTATTAGTTAGGGTTCTCTAGAGTAACAGAATCATAGAGAGAGTCTCTATCATCTATCTATCTATCTATCTATCTATCTATCTATATCTATCTATCCATCTATCTATCTATCATATGTATATATGTGCATACCTATATGAATAATACATATATCATTATTTATATAGTATATATTGTTATATATAATTATTTATGCATATATGTATACATGTATTATATGTATACTATATGTGTATTATAGTATACATATGTACTTTATGTGTGTGTGCATGTATATTCTATATGTACATTATATGTGTATATGTATATTATATGTATATATTGCATATATATGATTTATCAGAATTACTTATAGGCTACAGTCCAGCTAATTCAACAACAGCTGGCTGTGAATGGAATGTCCAAGAATCCAGTTGTTGCTCAGTCCACAAGGCAGGATGTCTCATCATATCTGGTCTGCAGTATACACTGCAATCCTGAAGAAGGAGGTTCCAGTACCAGTGAAGGGATGGGTATTCTAGCAAGGTGAGGGTGAGCAACCAAAGAGCAGAAGTCTACTCTGTCTCTGTCTTTTACGTAGACTTCCAGCAGAAGGTTTGGCACAGATTAAAGGTTTTCTAATCTCAAGATCTGCATTAAAGATGTGTGTCTTCCTCAAAGGTCTGGACTAGAAGTGTACTCACCCACTTCAAACCAAGCAAAAAAATCTCTCATAGCTGTACCCTCCATTTCTGGATTATAGTTCACTCTGATTATAATCAAGTTGACCACCAATAACAGCCATTATGCTCACCAAAGCAAGAGGCTCAAGGAACCCACTCTATCTCAGCCCCAGCTCATTAAACACACAGGGGCAATCACTACTTGACCAGACCCCTGTGCTATGTAGCCCATGATACAGAGAGGCAGTGAGGAGTGAGTTCCCTGAGAGCCTTCCCCATCTGTGGCTAGTCAAGACCTTGGGCAATAATACTTCTCTGTGGCTCAGCTTCTGGGTGAAAAGGGACGTGATGACACCAAATGTTTGTGTGAGAACGGCCAGCTATTGGGTCCTGGCCAGTGCTCCTCATGCATCAACTTCTGCCTCTGCTATTCCTGTGTCCTGGTAACTCCTGAGAAAAGTGCATGAGGATGACTCCAGGAGCCAGTCAATCATCATTTCTTGAATTGATATTTAAAAAAATATTTAAAGCACTTTATTTAACCATGTGGCTAGTAGTCAATCCACAGTGGTGCTTGGTAATGTCACTATAGGAAGTTTGAGCCTTAATTATGTCTTATGGGAAGAAAGGCATTAGAGGTGTAGAGGTTCTTGACACTTAAAGCTCCAGAATCCAGCTGTTACTAATGCAGATACTCACGCAGGGTTGTAGGTATAAATATTGGAAATTTAAGCCGATGAAATAGGAAGATTGGACTAAACTTTACAGGAAGGTTCCCTGAGGGGGTTAATAAGTGTCCTTAGGTAAATTTGGGAAACCTGGGGTCAAGTTAAGTGGATTACTGCTATCTGTCCCAGAGGTCTATCTTCATGAATAGCAGTGTCTTTTTTCCTCTCCTTGTGATGAACTCTGCAAGCACATAGGTTATTGTGTCCTTCTCACTCTACCCTGAAGACACAGAGCAGGTTGCAGCCTGTCCCTGTCTGTCCAACTGTCCATTATAGTGACTCAAACACTATACCCATTTTCATCTCTGGTCCCCCTATGGTACTTTTAGAGTTTGTGGTCCAGCTCTTCCCCTCTCCTTGACCTCCTCTCCATCGCTTGGAGGTCAGCAGCAATGTGAGACCCACTGCAAGTCCTTCCTGGGCTTCTCTTTGAGCTGATGCCCAAGACACTGTGCTGGGAAGCCAGCCCAGGATGCACCCTGGGGTGGGTGTGGCTGGCCCAGAAGGAAGCTTCCCTTAAAGGTGGGAAGACCAAGTGCTGTCTTCCCCAGCATTCACATGGTTAAGGTTGTAATCCCTGATGTGATATCATTTGAGGGAAAGTTGAAGAGGTAAAGAGGGTGGGCCTCATGGTGGGACTAATGGCCTGATTTTTAAAAAGAGATCAAAACTCAAAATATGTATTTCTTTGTGAACCTAGCCTTTCACAGCTGAACTATCTCTCCAGCCTTATACTTAACCAAGAAGCTATTTGCAATTAATGCCCACTTGTAAGGGGAAATTCATGTTTCTCCAGTGAGATGTCACTGGGCATATCAACCACACTTAAGAACAGGTTCAGGAGTAGTTGTCCAACACAAAACAAACTCAATGTTTGTATAGTTTCTCTTTTATTTTGGCCATTATTTTCTTGGTTTTGTTTGTTTCAATTTTCATCTTTTTGGGTGTTTCTTCTTGTTTTTCAGAGAGAGGGAGGGGTGGAGGGAGGGAGGGAAGGGAGTGGGAGGGAGGAAGAGAGAGGAAGAGAGGAATAGCAGTATTAAAAGGAGAATTAGTACCTATAGAAAGTTTAGGGCAGAGGAAGAGGTGGGAAGGGCTAGTATGCTCGCATGGACTGGGAAATGTGGGATGGGTACTTTTTATACTGAAGGAGCCTGAAGGCCAGCATGAGCATTGGTGTGTTGACAGATACCACAGGTAGCCATTTGTCCCTCTGCCTTTGATAGATGGCAATGAGTTTCACAATTCCTGAGGAATGCTGGCTATTATCTAACCACCAGAAACCCTCCTGTAGTCCAGGCTGAGCTCATACCTGGATGTTTGGACTGCCTCTTGGAGTCAGGGGAATTGGAGTTTCCTTTGGCTCTGACATTGAACTTTATTTTAAACATGAATACAGTCAAGTCTTGTTTATCTATTTTGTTTTTGATACTGCAGTTTTGGAGTCACAGACAGGAAAACTGCCACATACAATGTCATGATAATTTACACCTATGTTTTAATGTGTGAGTTTTATAATGTTAGCTCTTTTTATGACTTAAAAAAAGCTTTATTTATTTTATAAGTATACTGTAGCTGTCTTCAGACACACCAGAAGAGGGCATCAGAACCCAATTACAGATGATTCTGAGCCACCATGTGGTTGCTGGGAATTGAACTCAGGACCTCTGGAAGAGCAGTCGGGTGCTCTTAACCTCTGAGCCATCTCTCCAGCCCAGAACTAAACACTTTAGCAGGGCCATGGTAGTGCATGCCTTTAATCTCAGCACTTGGGAGGCAGAGGCAGGCTGGATCTCTGTGAGTTTGAGACCAGGGCTAAACAGAAAAACCCTGTCTCAAAGAAACCACGTGTGCACGCGCGCTCTGACTAGGGTAACTTTGAACATAATTTTAGGCAGTAATTTTCAGCAAAAGCCACGAGGAGAACTGTTTACATGATGGCCCTGCTTCAAATTAGATAAATAGACATCTCTCAGAAAGTAGAGGTTTTTAGAAAACTTGTAGAAGGGGCAGATAAATGACAGTTCTCAAGGGTGCAGTGTGGGTGTCATGTGGTTTGAGCAGGTTCTCTCCAGTGCCTGCCCACACACCGACATCCCACCCCATCATAATTTTTTATATTGAATTTATAAAATATTTGTTGTAAAGCTTTTGCAATAGCAGATTAGACTAGACTGAGTTGTTCTTTGGAAAGGCCTGCTCTCTTGTGACTAGCCTCTAGAAAGTAGGCCAGCCCTTCTGTCTTGACCTCCTGAGTGCGTGTGTCACAGATGTGTGCTGCCAGGCCTGGTGTTGGTTATTTCCTAGCCCTGTGAAGTAGCTGATCTTTATACAGCGTTTTCATTGCTTTTATGATGGAACTCCTAAGGGTCCTTGCTTTGGATTTCTGAAAAAGATTTTTTTTTAATTTTTTTAAAAATGTGCTTCTTCTTTGTTTGTTTGCTCTGCTGCAAGTACACCTGCATGGCAGAAGAGGGCAACCTTACAGAGGGTTGGGAGCCACCATGTGCTTTCTGGAAATTGAACTCAGGACCTCTGGAAGAACGGCTAATCCTCTTAACCACTGAGCCATCTCACTAGCCCAGTTTATTTTATTTTATGTATATGAGGGTTTTACCTGCAGGTATGTCTGAGTACAACATAAATGCAGTGAGGAAGTCTGGACAGAATGTGAGATGCCCTGGAACTGAAGTTACAGACGGTGTGAGCCACCTGAGTGCTGGGTACTGAACCCTGGTCCTCTGCAGAAGCCGTCAGCGCTTTAACCACTGAGCAGTCTCTCCAGGCCCTTATTTTATATTTCATAATATTTTAAATATGAATTCTGGCCAAGAACATATATTGTAAGATATTTATCATATCAAAAGAGCAAGGAATAACCTAAATATCCCAAGGTAAGAAAACGACTTTTTGAAAGAAAGAATTCCTGTGTGTGGGTGAATACCCATAATCCTAGTTAGTAAATGATAGACAGGAGGACTGTACACTGGAGGCTAGCCTTGGCTACATAGATAGCTATAGCCTGGTTCCAAAAAGGTTTCATCTCTGTGTGTATAATCAGGTTATGTTAACATTGATAACCACACTCAGAACATTGCTCTATTTGTTATAAGATACGGACTACATCATAAACTGGGTATCTTTTTGGAAAGGGGCCACATTAATCTAGGCACAGTTCCAGTTTTATTAAGTAATCACTGCCCAAACAAGGGCTTACTTTTCTGTAGAGTCTAAAGCAGCACCAGGCTGGCTTCAACTCACTGTGCCAAATGCTCAAGTTACAGATGTGTCCCACCTGGGCTAGCTTTTTGTGGTTTTGAGACAATCTTTTTTTTCGCACCCCCTTTCTGTTTTGAGACAATCTTAAGTAGCCCAGGCTGGCCTAGCATAAGAATATTTTATAATTAAAAAATGTTTATGATGTGATACAGGCAAAAGCAATATAGAATTTCATATGTCTACATGCTAAAATTTCCTTTTGAGTCATCTTTTGTTAACATAAATGCACACATTGTGGTACATACATTGTTATACCTTGTTGGTTTTTGCCTCTCTATTACCCACATTTCAAAATTTTCTTTTTGTCAGTTCTTCAAATTGAACTTAGGGCTAGGGAGTGAATGCTAGGGAAGTGTTCATTACTGAGATGCATTCAGAGCCTGTTTAAAGAAAGTGTTAAGAGTAGCCAGCTACTCAGCTGGCTCATGGTTAAAAGCACTCGTTGCTCCTGCAGAAGACCTAGGCTTGGTTCCCAGTTCCCATGAGGTGGCTCACAGCCATTCATAACTCCAGTTCCAGGGCCTACTCTCCCTCTCTGACCTCCACAGCTACCAGGCTCATGTGGTACGCGTACACACAAACATCCAGTACATAGATAACACATTTACATGTAAGTTTTAAAACCTTTATTTAGTGCTGGGAGATGCGTATGAGCTTGAACTATGAGCTTTGGAAGGTAAACTGGAGTCTCGAGGCTCGGTGTGGGTGGGGAAGTGTGTAATGAAAACCCCTGGAAGGAAAGGATGTCCAAAGGGGGCAGCAGCATTGTTTCTCATTGGGGGGATAATGTTTGCATGATGGCAATAAAAAGAAAATGTATTGATTCTGTAATCTTTACTAGAAAACCGTATCAGTTGTTTTGTCTGGCATAAGAACAGTAGCCAGAGGATGAGGACGGGTGTGGCTGCAGAGTGCAGGTTTGTATGCCGTGGTCTGGGTCCCTCCTTGCCTGGCAGCAGCAGCCTCAGCACTGGGCACAGCCTACCTTTCATTCTTCTGGGTTGGGGAATTTAATATCAGTATTTGATGAGATGCTAAAAGAACATGCTAACAACTAGAACATACTTTATTCTTATTAGAAAGGAAGTTTGTTTATTTGGGATATAAAAGAATGAATTATTAGGCAAATGAATAATGCTTTGTTTATTAGCATATCGTCTTTCTCTTTCAGGCACATGTTAAATTTCCTATTGACTACCCATATTCACCACCTACCTTCAGATTCTTGACCAAAATGTGACACCCCAACATCTATGATGTAAGAGACATTGTCATAACTGTCTGGTTTTGTTTTTTCAGATTAGTTCTTTAACAAGAGGTTAGGGCTTTACCAGTCAGGGCCCTGAGTCTGATCATCAGCACACAGAAAAGAAGTGGTTTGGACTAGAGAGGGGGGCTTAGTGGTAGAGCATCTGCTTAGCATGCACAAGGATCTGGGCCCAGTCAGAACAGCACAGCCCCCGCCCACCTCTAAAGTAGATTGGATATCTCAGAAAAGTGTGTTTTGCTCTAACTACAGGGAAATATTCATGATTTTTGCACTCCTACTTTGTAGTGTCTGGTTTAATTATAATATGTAGTAATTATAATCCAGTTAAAGATTAAGCCTTAGCAGCTTACTAAGATTATAATGCTCGTGTGTTAACATTTGCATTTTAAAAGTTTAATAAAGTCATATAAATGTATTTGTGTGTGTGTCCCTAGCCCTCATAATGAGGGTTACCTGTTGCTGTGCGCGACTGGGCTTTTGGGGCGGAGAACTTATCCACTTGATTTGGACTGGCTTCCTGTCAGGGGTTACAGCTGAGCATTCGAGCCTCTTGGAATAAATCTTCTGTGAACAAGCTAATGTCCTGAAGACAGCATTTCTAGGAGAACTGGTGGTTGAAACATGAAACATACTTAGCTTCGGGCTGCATCCTGACAGTACTTGAGTAATCTGTGCATTACCCTCTCCTGTGAGGTGTCTTCATTGCACTTCCTGGTTAATTTGGGTTTGACACAACTTTCCTGATGGATTTCAGGCTGTCTTTCATTGTCCTCGGGGCTTCCCAAGTGGGTTCTGGGCACGCACAGTTTTGTTTTTGTTTTTCTAGCTAGAATACACATGACAACAGTGATGTGTGGTTACCTCTCCAGAAACAGCGCCTGTGATATTCTCTTAGTATTTAACATAATCATAACACTAAGGCACTGCATGAAGGCTCAACCAGAACAGGCGCCTGCCACCAAGCCTGGCAGCTTGAGTTAGTTTCCAGAAGCTGCATGGTGGAGGGAGAGAACTGACTCTTCAGAGTTGTCCTCTGGTCTACACACACCATGGCACCTCTCCCCCAATAATTCCAGACGTGTCAAACAGCAAAAGATGGAGTTCGAATTGTGGTACCCCCCACAAACACACACACTTAATCCTAGAAGAGGCAGGTGGATCTCAATTGGAGACCAGTCTTGTCTAGAGAGAGAGCTTTGGGATAGTCAGGGATACACAGAGAAACCCTGTATGGGGGTGTGTGGGGATCAAACTTTGATTATAGTTTATTAAGTACTGTTATGGCCAAAAAGGCTGTAAACTTTACTGTAATAATTGTGAATTTAATACTTTTAAAAATACTATGTTTATGAAAGTTATAAAAATGAGGCAGAAACACGGAACAAAAAGAAATTTAGTTGGAGCCCTAGAGATGAGTCAGCGGTTAAGAGTGCACCCGGCTTTTGGAGAGAATCCAGGTGGAGTTCCTGTTGTTCTCGTTCGGTGTTCGAATCTCCAGGGGTGGATACTGCAATGTCTGTAACACCGGCAATCTCATGCTTAGAACCAATTCCTCTATCTGCAGGGTTAAAGATGGATCTTTAAATACAAAATAAATTCAATGTGGGTTTGCCATCAGTAATTATACTACCCAGTATGATTCCTTTCTGCATAGGACTGGAGAGATGACTCAGAGGTTAAGAGCACTGTCTGCTCTTCCAGAGGTCCTGAGTTCAATTCCCAGCAACCACATGATGGCTCACAACCATCTGTATTGCTCTCTTCTGGAGGGAAAAAAAAAGATTCCTTTCCATTTTGTACTGTTATTTACAGTTAAGAAATGTATTGGCTGCAGGATATGCTGCTGTACAGTATAATCCTAGCACTTGGAGGGCAGGTGAATCTCTGTGAATTTAAAGTTAGCCTGGTTTGCTTAGAGAGTTCCAGGCCAGATAGGGCTAGATAGTGAGACTCTTTTTTTTTTCTTTTTTTTTTTATTAAGTAGTTTTCTAGTTACATTTTTCCTGTGCTCAAAAGCATTCAACTGGAATCTACTTGGACTGTTGTCTTTATGCAAATGACTACAAACCTTATAGATAGGATGACTTAAATAAAATATTCATTACCATCCTCACCCTACCCCACCCTAGAACCTCAGCTTACAGTGCATGGGAAAGCCTGCTATCATGAGAGCCTGAGCCCAGGACCTAAAGGCTAGCTTGGACAAAACAAGCCAGGCATTTGCTGTCTGATAGTAGTGAGATATAATTGGAAAAGACATATATTTGAATCCTGGAACTGGCAAGTCATTTGTGTTAACTTTTCCGTTCCCTCTCCCTTTCTCTCCACTGTTACATTGCCAGTGCTGGACTTGAACATCCTATCCCAGCAACAGTGGGCACATCCCTGGGCCCAGCCTTTGCTCGGTGTTATTGGGGCAGCAAAGCTTCGAGCGTGAGACAGACGGAATCACTTTTCTGCTTCACTTCTTGATTGTTCTTGTTCACTATGTTGGTTTTACTAAATCGAGTTATTCTCTGTGTGGAAGATAGAAATATCCACTATCTTATAGAACTTGTAATTTCTGTAATACTAGCTTTAATGATTTATCCTAACTAGGAATCAACTGACAAGTCTAAAGATAATGCACTAGGATTTCATACACAGGTTATACTGTGGCAGTTTTATGACCTTATAAACCAGAGACGTTATTAACTATCTCATTGTTGTTAAACTCATGGACATTCTAAATATAAAATTCTTAAAAAAATTAAGATTTGGTGCACTATTTGTATGTTTTGTTCTCATTGTCGAAATGTTTTAGCCACATTAAAAGCCACTGACATAAACTTTTAAAAATGATTTTTGCAGCAACTTTAGATTTTAAAAAGGTTACATGGGGCTAGAGAGATAGCTGAATGGTTAGGAGCATTTGTTGCTCTTGCAGAAGATCCAGGTTTAGTTTCCAGCACCAACACAGTGTCTCACAGCCATCTGTCTGTAACTCCAGTTCCCGGGAATCCAGTGCCCTCTTCTGGCATTATGGACACCAAGCACACATGTGCACCACAGATACACAGGAAGTCAAACACTCATACACAAAGTTTAAAGGATAAAGAGGTTTCAGAAACAGTTGACACTTTGGATATTTTGAGGCAGTGTCTCACTGCATCGCCCTGGGTAATGCACACCCTCGAGTCCTGGCTTAGTCTTTCCCAGTGGTGGGAGTTAAAGTATGTACCCCAACGCTGTATCCTCACATACCCCTTTTGTTTGGTGCTCCGGGTTTGGGGAGAGTAAGACTGAGACAGGGTCACAGTAGCCCAGGTTGGTGTGAAGTCACTGTAGTCCTGCCTCTGCCTGTTCTTTCTGCCTTCCAGATCCTGAGAATTCGTAGGTGAGAGCACTGTACTCGGCTGTGGATCTTGGTTTTTTATCTTTTTATGTTTAATGGACGTCTGCCTGTGTGGACGACTGTGTACCACATATGTGCAATGCCTGTGGAGCCAGAAGAAAGGTGTGAGGTCCCTTGAGCTGCCGTGCAGTATTGGTAATGAACCAGGGTTTTCTGAAGAGCAGCCAGTGCTTAAGGGCTGAGGCTTCTTGCCCTTGTTTTGAGAATGGCTGTTGAAAGAGCTCCCTGTAGACCCTTAATGCTGTTTTCATTATCCTGCGTCACCCTGTGCACGCTCATGCACATGTATATTCACACACACACACACACACATACACACACTCATCACAAACACTCATCACAAACACTCATCACACACACACACTCACACACACTCATCACAAACACTCATCACACACACACACTCACACACCTGCACACGTACTCATCACACACACACACTCACACACCTGCACACATACTCATCACACACACATGCACATACTCATCACACACACACACATGCACACACACACAATCACACACACACATGCACACACACTCATTACACACTCATCACAAACACTCATCACACACACGCACACACACTCATCACACACACTCATCGCACACATACACACATATGCACACACTCAGCACACACATGTTCACAAACACGCATCACACACATACGCACACACACACACACACACATGCACACTCACACACACACATGTACACTTAGGCTTAGGCAGCTTCCATTCAGGGCAGTCCTGCTTCAGCTCCCCAGTGGCTGGCTTACACTTGTGTACTACATTCCTCGCCCTATTTATTATTTTATTTCCCCCCAAAAATTGTCATCACTGCCCAAGCTAGTTGCTTTCTATATTGCTGTAAACAAAATACTTTACAGAAGAATCTACAGATGAGTCACAGTTTGAGGGTTTGAGGGTGCAGCTCCCTGTGATGGGAGAACTCTCAGCTGTGGGGCTGCAGGTCTGTAGCTCACTCTGCTGTCCAAGGAGGCTGACATTTATCTTGTGTTCATTTTACTCTCTGGCCTTTAACAAGGACCATAAAAGGCTGGAGAGCTGGCTCTGCAGCTAAGAGCACCGACTGCTCTTGCAGAGGCCTCTGGTCTGATTCCCAGCATCCATCTGTAACTCAAGCTTCAGGAGATACAATACACTTATGTCTTCCGCAAGCACCGGCTGCACACCCAGCAAACGGACAGGAAACACTCATACACATGAGTACCGCCATGGACGGAGAACTGTGCACTGTTGTTGTCCTTGTTTCTCTGTGTAGCCCTGGCTGTCCTGGAACTCGTTTTGTAGACCAGGTTGGCCTCAATCTCACAGAGATCTGCCTGGCTCTGACTTCTGAGGGCTGGGATTCCTGGCTCAGACAAGCTTTTTTCTTTCTTCAAAGGGACAAATGGTATCCTTCTAATACACATTTTAAAATTCTATTTTAGCTGGAGAGCGATAGTGCATCTCTTATCTCTTTAGTTTCCAGCACTCAGGAGTCAGGTGGATCTGAGTTTGAGATCAGTCTACTCTACCAAGAGAGTACCAGGATGTCCAGGACCAAACAGAGACCCTGCCTTGGGTCATTTTTATTTTATGTATGTGAGTGTTTTGCCTGCATATATGCTTATAGACCGTGTTCGTGCAGACATGTTAGGGCATCAGATCCCCTAAAACCAGAGAGGTGTGAGGCACTTTGTGTGTGTTGTGAGAGAAACTCAGGTCTTCTACAGTAACTGGCATTAAGTATTCATTTTTTCCCTTATTTTGGTAAAGATTTATTTATTCATTTTACATAAGTGTTCTATCTGCATGTACCCCTGTGTGCCAGAAGAGGGCATCAGCTCACATCGTAGTTGGTTGTGAGCCACCATGTGGTGGCTGGGGTTAAACTCAGGATTTATGGAAGAGCAGTCAGTGCTCTTTTAACTGTGGCGCCATCTCTCCAGCTCCACATCAAACATTCTAAACTACCAAGAGATATCTGTAGCCCCATACATGTACATTTTTATCACATAATCAGAACTTTTTATTTTTTGAGAGAGGGTCGTAGTATTCACCTTGGCTAGCCTGGGATTCTATATAGAGAGCAGGCTGGCCTTGAACTCATACAGACCACCTGTCTCTGCCTCCCAAGTACAGGGATTAAAGATGTATACCACCATGTCCTGCCCAGACATAATATAACAAGACTCCCATACACATAAACTTTTAAAGAGACAGGAAGGGGAAAAGGACACGGCTGCAGAGTTGTGGAGAAAAAGTAACTCGTATGGTTGTTGGTTGGGCATGTGCGATGGTGTAAAAATTAACATGGACGTTCCTCAAAAAAATTGGAACTGTGATGTGAGCTAGTTGCTTGCTATGTACCCAGGAAACTCAGGGTTAAATACAGTTTGGATCCCTGCCTGCCTACACTTCATTTAACTTCACAACAGTTAGGTACATAACCAGGTTAGATGCCCATTAGTTGCCAATGCCACATAAACTGGACCCAGTAGGACATTTCTGTTGTTAGAGCATTTTGATGGAATCAAGAGGATTCTATCCTGGGCTTACCAAGTACCCAGGTCACATAGGGCTTTCTGTCTCAAACACACAGCAAAGTGTAAGCCCTAGCACTGAGAAGCAGAGGCAGCAGGTCAGTGCCAGTTCCAGGCGTGGTGGTGCACACATTTAATCTCACTGCACCTCTGAAGGCGGAGGCAGAGGCAAAGGGAGAGGTGGGATAGCTCTGAATAGAGGCCACTTGATCTACTTGTAGAGGTCTAGGCCAGCCAGGACTATGTAGTGAGATCCTACTCCAAAACAGACAGACAGCAGAAACATACATGGGGAAAAGAAGATGTACTATAGACTCACAACAGAATATTATCTAGCCAAAAAAAAAAGTAAAGTCCTGTCATTTGTAGGAAAATGAGCAGAAATGAGTAAACAAAATAGGCCCAATTCAGAAAGACAAACACTTTGTTTTCTTGAGCCACTGTCATGCTGTACACCTTTAATTCCCAGCACTCGAGGCAGAGGCAGGCAGATCTCTGTGAGCCAGCCTGGTCTACAAAGTGAGTCCAAGACAACCAGGGCTATACAAAGAAACCTTGTCTTGAAAAACAAAAAACAAAACAAAAATTTTCTCATACATATCCAAATCTTAAAAATAGAAACAGTAATCAAGCAAGAGACGGACAGACATAAAATTAGAATGGGGACTATAGGAAATAGAAAGGGAACCAGCATTAGGGAAAAGAAGAAAGGGTGTAGGGGGTGAATATGATCCTAGAATTAGGGTCTTTCTATCGGGCCTGAGTATTGCCAACTGCTTAAGGGTGGCTGATCAGCCAGCCCCAGGGATACACCTTTCTCTATATCAGCCCTGGGATTGCAGGGGTGCCATGGCACTCAACTCTGTTCATGTATTTATTTTTTATTTTATCTAAAAATGACACTTAGATATTTCTTTTCTTTGTTCAAAAGAAGATTTCTCTGTGTAGCCCTGACTATCCTGGAGACCAGGCTGGCCTTGAACTCATAGAGGTCTTCTGCTTTTGCCTTCTGAGTGTTGGGATTAAAGTTGTGCATCAGCACCACCTCACCACACCCAGCAACAGTCAGCATTTCATGTGCACACTGGGGACTGAATTTAGGTTTTCACGATGTCACAGCAAGTGCTTCACCAGCTGAGCTCCTAATAAAAGACAACTGTAAGAGGGCAGAGAGTACTTGGCATAAATGATCCATAAATCTCCAATCAAAGTAAGTCTCTCTCTCTCTCTCTCTCTCTCTCTCTCTCTCTCTCTCTCTCTCTCTCTCTCTCTCTCTCTCTCTCTCTCTCTCTCAGCAAGATGCCCATAAAATTTATAGAGAAATGAGATCTAAAGGTAGGGCCAAATCGACATCGAGAGAGAAGTAGAGTGTGAAACTTGTTACCAAGGATTGAGAACGTGTGTAATTACTGGAGTTTTTGGCCTGGTACCCACACTGGCCTCTAACTCACACTCTTCCTTCCTCAGTTTCCCAAGGTTTGACATTGTAGGCAGGAACTGTGATGCCCGGTCATGACACCACACTCGTTGAGTGGTGTACTTTCTATGGCTTCTGTTGTGATAAACTACCACAGATTCCTATGAGAAGGTTTATTTGGCTTGCATCTTCTGGGTCACTGTCCAGAGAGGGAAGCCAAGGCAGGAACTGATTGATGCAGAGGTCATGGGGAAAGTCTTTCTGGCTTATATCTCAGGGCCTGCTCAGCTAGCCTTCTTAACAACCTGTCCAGGGGTGATTCCCCTTCCCCTCCAACATCCACATTAGTCAGTCCTTGTCCACAGAGCAGTTGACCTCCTCCCTGTTAAGATTAGCACAAGTGGGAAGTAGCACACTTATTAATAGTTGCATTTCCATGAACAACAACAACAGATGATAAAAATGTTCAAAAGCTGCTCAGAAATAAACTCTAGAGGCAGAGGCAAGAGGGCTCCTGCAGTTGAGGCCAGCGCAGTCTGTAAAGTTCTTTAAGGAATTTCAAAAAACTCAGTAGTAAGAAGATTAACCTAGTTGAAAAGTAGCCAAAGTTAGCCACAAATGTATACTCAGGCTGAGGTAAGAGGATTAGGCCCGACTGGGCAACAACCTGTAGGAAAATACAAGGAGAACCTGACAATTATTGAATGAACTGAAGGACACATCACATCAGCCTAGGCTAGCTGCATCTGAGGAACAAGGACTGCAGATGCCACACACTGCCAGTAACGCACAGGACAGTGGACATTCTCTTAGACAAAGGTAAACACGGGTCTCACATCTAACCCACAGTTCTGCTGTAAGGGAGAAGAAGCACACGCTGTAGGCAAGCACACAAGTGTAGAGCTCAGCACTGCGCACACCAGTGTCCCCACAGCACCAGCTCACCACATCCACGCAGGGGGTCACAAAGGAGAGGCAACTGAAACATGCAGGAAAGTGAAAGAAGTCAGAGAAAGGCTTGCATATTGTATGGTTACATTTGTATTTAAGATCCAGGTATTCAACAGAAGAGCAAGATGGTAGTGAGAAGTCTGGGGAGGTAAGGAGTGGGGAAAACACCAAGCAGAGTATTTTAAACTGGTGTGATAGAACTTGAAAGCTTCTAAAAACGTTAATTCATAGTCCTGTGAATGTACAAGCACCACTGGAGTGTGGTTTTTGTGGTGCTGGGGCACATTAATACTGATTTCTACTTCCAGCCCAGCAGTTCCCAGACTTTTCTGACTTTTTGTTCGCTTTTTTGAGTTTACTTGAAACAGTTTACTGTAGTGATAGCAGACAGATCTGTATCTCACTGTGTAAACTACGCTGGCATGAACTTAGAGCCATTCACCTGCTTCTGCTTTTCAAGTGTTAGGATTGCAAATGTGTGCCTCCATGTCCAATCCAGTTACTCTAGCCAGCCATTGTAACATAGAATTTTAATCCCAGCACTCAGTAGGCAGAGATGAATGGATCTCAAGGAGTTCAGTTCCAGTCTAGTGTATATAGAACTCCTAGCTAGCCAAGGCATGATGATAAGACCAAAGTTTAGTAAGTAAAATTCATCTAAAGATTTTTTTTAAAGATTTACTTATTTTAAGTATGTGAGTACACTGTGCTGTCTTCAGACACACCAGAAGAGGGCATTGGATTCCTTTACAGATGGTTGTGAGCCAACATGTGGGTGCTGAGATTTGAACTCAGGACCTCCAGAAGAGCAGTCAGTGCTCTTAACTGCTGAGCCATCTCTCTAGCCCTAAATTTTTTTTAAAGGGATACGTTCTTGCTTCTACAAAAGTAGTTTTGTGGCTGGGGGTAATGATGCACACTTTTAATCCTAGCACCCACTAGGGAGGCAGAGGCAGGTGAGTTTTAGGTCAGCCTGGTCCACAAATTGAGTCCAGGATAGAAATCCTGTCTCGAAAAAACCAACCAACCAACCAAAGGTTTGTGAGTTTGAGGACAGAAAGAGACCCTGTCTCAAAAAACAATACAAAACAAAACAAAAAACCAAAAAAGTATTAACTATACAGAATGGGTTTCATACATTTCATACATGGATATAATTTTTTATCATATTCCTTCCTTTACTCCCTCTTGTCCCACTTTGGTTCTCTCATTCTTTTCCTTTTTCCAGCTGCTCCTCTTTCTACCCTGTCCACTTTTTCTTGCTATTGTTGCTGCCTTGTTTTTGTTTTGGTAAATGGGTTGCATGTGTTTGCTGACAGTGCCTGGGCACCTTACTAGTGACACCAGGATTTTAGCATTGAAGAAACTCTTCCTCCCTAACAGCCATTAACTATAAGCTCAAGGAAGGGTGGGGCTTGTTGAGTTTCTGCCCTTTGAGTGACAGGATATTGGCAGGTGTTTTCCTGTAGGGCACATGAAAGTATTCACAGCTGCTGTGAGTGCACGAGAACACCTGCGTGTCATGTGCAGTAGTCAGCTCCAGGCTCCCAAGACTGCTTACCGCCTTGCTGACCTGTGGTTGCTGAGCACTTGAGGAGGGGGATGTAGATGCCCTGTTTGTGACTGAGGCGACAAGTTATGAGCCTACTGCAGAAGGGAGCTTTTCTGACCAAAGCTGACAGCAGCATCAGTCTGGGGCATAACTATGGTTACCTGGGAGGCAGCCTGACAGGCACTATGTCCTCTTAACAAAGCAGCAGAGTAGCTTCCTTAGGAGAACTTAGAACTGCCTCAGCCTCAGGCTTTCAACCAGATACAGCAGGTGGTCTGGTTATTTGCTTGTTTGTAATTTCTGGAGCTGGGAAGACATTCAGCAGTTAAGAGCATGCACTGCTCTTCTGGATGACCTGAATTCAGTTCCCAGCACCCACACCCTAGCTCACAGCCAGCTGTATGTGACTTCTACACCCTTTTATAGCTTCTATGGGCATTATACTCATGTGGTAAACAGATGTTCATGAAGGCAGAACACATAAAAGTAAAATGAAATTTAAAAAAAAAAGTTTACTCTGTGTGTGTGTACACCTGTGTGTGTGTACACCTGTGTGTGCAAGTGTGTGTACAGTTGTGTGTGTGCACCTGTGAGTATGTACACATGTGTGTACATGTGTACAGTTGTGTGTGTACACCTGTGAGTATGTACACTTGTGTGTGTACACCTGTGTGTGTATGAGAGTGTGTGTGTACATCGGTGTGTGTACACGTGTCTACACCTGTGTGTGTAATCCTGTGTGTGTGTGTGCGTGTGTGTGTACACGTGTGTATACCTGTGTCTGTGTACATCTGTGTGTGTGAGTTTGTACACCTGTTTGTGTGTACGTGTGAAGACCTGTGTGTGCGTATATACACCTATGTGTTTGTGTGTGCGTGTGTACAGCTGTGTGTGTGGGCGTGTATACACCTGTGTGTTTGTGTGTACACCTGTATGTGTTCGTGTGTACACCTTTGTGTGTGTGTTTGTGTGTGTGTACTTGTGTACACCTGTGTGTGCAGGTCTGCAGAAGACAATGAGATCAGACCTACTGGAGCTACAGGTGGTTGTGAGCTGCATGATGCGGGTGCTGGGAACTGAACTTAGGTCTTATATCAAAGCCATTTCTCCATGTTATTTTTTGTCTTAAAGATTTGATTGCTGGACACTGCAGGACAGTGGACTGTGAGAGGAAGCCTAGTAAGATCGAGGTGGGGTTGAAGACCCAGGGACCCACGAGGGACAAACATTAGGAGCTTCGCCTGCTCCTGTCACCAGGCCCTGGTCTCATAGCCACAGCCTACCATGGAGAGAATTGTGGCCATCAGTCATGGAGGGTCAGTGCCTCCACATAGAGACGAGGCGTCCCTAAACATTTCAGACCAAGCCAATAGCAATAAAGATGTGTGAGAATTACTCCATTGTCTGAGAGCATCTGTCACACAAGAGCTGTAACACTGCCTGGGAAGAGAACGCTCTCCAGAAGCTTTTGCCACTAGGAGCCCCTCTGCACGTCACTGTCTAGCCAGCCTTCTACTGTCTCATCTCTGCTCAGCTCCCAGAGGCTGACATGGGGACATGCAGTGGCCCCAGAGCGGCAGTCAGGCTGGGCCTGGTGTGCAGGGCACCTTTGATGGGAAAGGCCCATTTGCTGTGTTGGGGGTGACTGGTGCTCCTGGGTTCCATAAGAAAGCAGGCCAAGCAAGCCATGAGGAACAAACCAGTTAAGAAGCACCACTCCGTGCCTCAGCACCAGCTCCTGCCTCCTTTGAGTTCCTGTCCTGACTTCCTCCAACAGTGCTGAGGAAGTGTAAGTCAAATAAGCCCTTTCCAGTTGCTTCTGGTCACGGTGTTCCGTCACAGCAATAGTAAGACCAGCTGATTGACAGACATTTTCATACAAAGAGACATTTTCCCTCTCATACAGTGCATCCCAACTACAGTTTTCCCTCCCTCTGTTCCTACCAGTACATACATATAATTTAAGAAATTCAACACACACACACACACACACACACACACACACACACACACTTTAAAGTGCTTTGCACTTGGGTGATGCCTCAGGGAAGTGATTACTGTGCAGACATGAGGGCTGAGCTCCCGTCCCCAGCTCCTGTGAGAAGCCAAGTGAGACAGTGCAGTGTAGACCTAATTCCAGTGCGGTGTAGGCAGAGGCAGGAGGATTCCTAGCTAAGCCTTGTAGTTGACTATCTTCGTGCTCAAAAAATAAGGCAGAGAGGAAATGACAGGGTGGTCACCACTGACTCCCTCACACGGGCTACTCACACATACAAAGAAGTAGTTTGTTTAGTTTTTCTACACAGGCTTTCTCTGTGTATCCCTGGCTGTCCTCAATCTCAGAGATTCCCCCTGCCTCTGCAAGTGCTAGAATAAAAAGCTTATGCTACCACCGTCTAGCCGTCTGCATGTATTTTAATTTGATTATACATAATAATTTTTATACCTCACATTATATATATATATATATATATATATATATATATATAATCAGTTCAAAAACTTTTAACTCTTATCTCCATCCTTGAGATTTAAAAAACAAATAACTTGCCGGGCAGTGGTGGCCATGCCTGTAATCACAGCACTCGGGAGGCAGAGGCAGGTGGGTCTCTTGAGTTTGAGCTCAGCCTGGTCTACAGAGTTCCAGGACAGCCTGGGCTACACAGAGAAACCTGTCTTGAAAAAACAACAGGAAAAGGGAAGGTAGGGGGAGAAAAGAAACAAATGACTGTTTTACTGACCTGTTTTCTATTGAGTATGTTTATTTAGATACCTCCCTGTGGCTGTGTGTTTGACGTATTGACTGTGCTTGTTAGATCTGCTCTTACAGTGCTTATGCATTATGCAAATCGTATAGCACAGCAGTCAGTTGGTAACCGTGTATTTAGCAGGTACCATGCTTGCTTGCTTGTTCTGTTTGTTTCAGAAAGATGATGCTACAGACAGGACAGACATCTATCTTGGAGACTACCCCATATGTTTTGTTCTGCTTGAGGAATAATAGCCCTAGGTGGCCTGGAACTTAATATGTATATAGATCAGGCTGTCTCAAACTTGGAATGACCGTCCTGCCTCTTGTCTCCTTGAGTGCTGACATGTGCCACCATACCCGGTCCAAATAAAATTTTATAATATTTAATTCTACTTCAACTTAGAAATTGAGCATGGAGAAATTTTAATAAAAAACTTTATCACATTTTTGGGTTTTTGGTTCTGTTTTATTAGAGTCAGATTCTTACCTGTAGCCCTAGCTGGTTTGGAATTTGCTGTATAGCCCAGGCTGACACTCTCATATCTACCAAGGCATGGGGTTAAAGCACACATGAGAGAGAGAGAGAGAGAGAGAGAGAGAGAGAGAGAGAGAGAGAGAGAGAGAGAGAGAGAGAGAGAGAGACTGTATAGTAGCCCAGCTGGGCCTCATACTTGAGACCCTTCTGCCTCCGCCTGGGTTGCAGATGTGTGGGGTTGCACCTTGCTTGTATCAGTCTCTTACATTTTACTGAACATTGTATCATTGTCTTGTAGAATGGAGATGTATGCATTTCAATCCTTCATCTGCCCGTAGATGACCCACATTGTGGAGAGCTGCCCTCTGAAAGGTGGAATCCTCCTCAGAATGTGAGGTAAGGTGTTCTATGGAGTGGACTGTGTTGTGTTTTGCTTTCATTTATTTGTTGGTTAGTTGGTGGGCTCATTTTTTGAGACAGGGTTTCTTTCTCTCTGTAGCCCTGTGGCTGTCCTGGAACTCAGAGATCCCACCTGCCTCTGCCACCTCAGTGCTGGGATTAAAAGTGTGTTCCACCACTAACCTGGCTATTTTTTGAGACCAGCCTCAAATTCCTGGACTCAAGTAAATCTCTTACTTCAACCTCCCGCATACACAGGGAGTACAGACATCTGCTCCTTGAATCTTCGTTTGGGCGTATATGTGGTGTGTCTCATTCTGTTTGAATCTGTGAACAGAATCTTTCCTGCGTTTGTGACTTTCTCTCTTGCTATTGCATGAGGGTGTGTTGGACGGCTTTCAAGGTAAAAGTGTATCCTGGTGACCAGCATGCTAAGGAATACTGCAGAATTCACATCATGCAACAGACCTCACACAACAGATTTATTGGAGAGTTGGGGGACGTGAAAGGTGATGGCCTTTGAGTGGGGATAAGAGAGAGCAGCTGTGACGGCTCAGGTTTATAGGAGGGCATGGGGCATGGGCGTAGGGAGGATGTGCACAGTGCTGGCAGTGGACTCATCACATCAGCCTGTACTGACAGTAAGTGAAGATGGAGTTGGGATAGGGGAGCATCTGATTCTGTAATGTGTGCAGTTCCTAGTTGACTGACACATGCACCTGCATCAGTCTGAAGTGTTGACTCCCTGAGCAGTGCTGGTTGGGACTCTGATTTTCCTCATCTGCTTCTTATTTATTTATTTATTTATTTATTTTGTTTTTTAGATTTATTTATTTATTATATATAAGTACACTGTAACTGTACTTCAGACACACCAGAAGAGGGCATCAGATCTCATTACAGATGGTTGTGAGCCAACACGTGGTTGCTGGGATTTGAACTCAGGATCTCTGGAAGAGCAATCAGTGCTCTTAACCACTGAGTCATCTGTCTAGCCCCTGCTTCTTCTTCTTACATTAGAATTTACTCCTTATTAGATCCCTTAACTTTTGTGTTTAAATTGTGTTATGTATATATAAAGGGAGGGAGAGAGAGACAGACAGACAGACAGAGACAGACAGACAGACAGACAGACCGACCTCAGGTGCTGAGGTCCGAGGCCAGAGCTATGGAAATCAGTTCTCTCTTTCCATCAAGAACCAATTCTGTTCATCAGGTAGCAGGCTCCTTTTTTCCATCCAACTTGCCAACCCCACCTGGGTGATTCTGAGGAGCTTAGGCAGCCCAACTAGTTATGGTTTTGATGTAGTAAGAAATATACTTCGTGGACAGTGTCGTGGTGCACACCTTTAACCCCAGCATTCTGGAGGTAGAGGCAGGAGGATCTCGGTGAGTTTGAGGCCAACTTGGTCTACATAATACATGTGCAGCCAGCACCACACAGGAAGAGCTTGTCTTGGGGGGGTGGGGTGCAGACAAAGAGAAGGTAAAGACTTGTTGCTTCTGTGAGGTGCAGTCTCTGTTATGCTCCCCTGGTGCTGAAAGTTGTGAGTCAGTGAGGAAGCAAAGCGGCTCCACAGCACCTGTCAGGGAGCTGCCTGGGGCCCTGTGTGCTGTCAGGTGGGAGATGACGATTTGCCCCCCCTGCCAGAGGGCAGAATAGCTGCCAGCTGCATGCATGTGTCGCCCCAGTCCACTCCACATGGCACATCTAATCTGAATGCTGAGTACATGAAAAATATTTTAAACATTTTGTTTAAATGCATTCTACTTCTTTGCTTTGAGAAGAACCCTGTATAGCAAAGGCTTTGAATAGGGACTATGGTAACAGACTAAGTAGGGAAAGTTTCATTTATTCCACTCTAAGGTCATCAAGTGTCTAGGAGGCAGCCTGAGAGGGCCCTGTTCTGCTTCCCAGGCTACTGTGAGCTGCAGGTGAGCAGACAGTGTACTTTGTTTCCCATGGTCAGCTGTGGTCTGAAAGGATTGAGAAAGTCTAGCAACAAACAGCTTACAAGTTTGAAATTGTGCTCCCCGCTTGTGTTCTGACTGTGTGTTGCACACCCCTTAGTCACTTAGCAGCTGTCGTCCTCACCAGGGCAGCATCACTTTGTTCTCCTTGGCCCCAGTGCAAGGGTAGTTAGGAGGCAAAGCTTAAAGGAAGCGTTGCAGGAACCAGGCCGGTGAAGTGCACAGGCCTGCTTTCCTCAGAGGACAGAAGGATGATGGCTGGTTACCCAGAATCCTGGAGTGAGAGAAACAGAGGCCCCTGCTATCCTGTTAGGAGCCAGCCTCCACCCAAATCCTCAGAGTGTGTTCGGCTCTAATCCTGGGCTTTGCCTTCAATGAGGAGGACTCATCCTTAGGAAAGAAACCCAAGTTCCCTGCGTTCTCCATCATGAGAATCCACCCTATGGTTATTACGAATCCTCTCTGGGCCCCGTGTCCTGTTCCCAGTCGGTAGCCTTGATCCTCAGAGAGAAGGTCTCAGGTGCTCTGCCGAGGTCGGGCATCCGTAAAGGAGTTTTTATGTAGCTGTCCCCAAGGCTTTGCTGTGAGACTTGTCATGTGGAGACCACACCCCAACCCCTGGTTTACATCAGGTTTTACTGTGTTCAACTGTGTAAAAAGATTAAGCCACAGGATCAGACTTTGTGGAAGTTTTGGTCCAGCATCACTGACTAAGTAAGGTTGTAGTGAGTTTTCATCCTCATCTCTTTGAGGTTCAGTTTCCACCAGCTGTGATACCTGCAGGGACTCCCCAGCAGAAGTGATGCTATAAACCAGATGGCCCTGAACTCACACACATCCACCTGCCTCTGCCCCCCAGTGCTGGGATTACAGGGATGCGGCCATGCCTGCTTCTGTTGTTTCCTGCACCTAGTGTAGGGATGAACACTGTAGGTCGCTGTTACATTTCCAGTCTGGTCCTGTGGAGTTTGAGGTATCCTGAGGATAAGTCTTTAAGAGTTCATTTAAAGTTGGTCACACACCCCCATCCTGGTTATCGCTTGAAGTGTGAGTGTGGTGCTTATTACTCAGGCAGGGATGGTGCACACCCTGGCTTTGATGAAGTGGTCTCCCTGTATTGGTGGTGCTTCTTTTTAGAGGCTGAGTGTTGACTCCATGTCTCTGATTCTTTACTTTGGGGAATAAGCCTCTGCCTTGATAGAAAGCCTGGAACGAGATTTTTAATCATTACATCCCTTCCTGGATGCTGCTGTATTCCTCCTGTTTACCAGGAAGTCACACTATTTTTCCTCGGTTACTTGTGGTGGCACAAACTTTTAATCGTAGCCCTCAAGAGGTAGAGATTGTAGATTGTGAGTTCAAGGCCAGCCCAGTCTACACAATGAAGATAAGACTACAGTAAGATCCTCTCTGGAGAGAAGGGAGAGAGGGGAGAAGAGCTCTTTATCCTAACAGGGAGGTGTGTTCTGCTCTCACCAGGCTGTTTTGTTGTTGGGCGGCTCTGGAGTCACGTCCTAGGCTGCTTGCGGCCTTTGTCCCTTTGCTTTAGAGCTGGTTACTCTCTTGGGTCTTGTGTCTCTGTGCTGCATGATGTTGGTTGTTACTTCAGTCTGAAACTGCCTTGTCTGCTTGGCACTACCTGGTGGTCTTTGGGAGCCAAGTCAGGAACGTGTCCACTCATGATTCGCAACAATGGCGAATCTTTCTCTCTCTTTTTTTTTTGTTTCTGTTATTTGTTGAGACAAAGGTTTCGTTTTGTTGTTGTTTGTTTTGTTTGTTTAAAATAAACCCAGGGATTTACTGTTAGCCTAGCTGACCTTGATCTCGGGCCTCCATCTCCTGCATGCTGGGATTACAGGCACGCACCAGCAGGCTTTGGAGGTTCTCTCTTTTAAAGGTTTTTTAAAGATTTATTTTATGTATGAGTACATTATAGCTGTACTTCAGACTCACCAGAAGAGGGCATCAGATCTCATTACAGATGGTTGTGAGCCACCATGTGGGTTGCTTGGATTTCAACTCACTACCTCTGGAAGAGCAGTCAGTGCTCTTAACCACTGAGCCATCTCTCCAGCCCTGGAGGTTCTTTCTAAAGATGGTAAATTGCTAGATTTGTTTGAGGGTTACTTGTGGAAGTGCTATGTCCCCTGTGTAGCTCTGGCTGGCCAAGCATTTGTTCTGCAGACTGCTTTGCCATGTATTTGCTGCCTCTGCCTCCCAAATGTTCAGCAGGTGTAATGATGCCACCTGTAAAAGACAGTCAGATGGACAGGTGATCTTCCAATCAGCACTGCTGCTGAACTGTCAGCGTTTAGCAGCCTGCCTGACCGAGGCACTGTCAGTAAACTCTGAATCCGGTCTAGTTGTGCTCACATCTGTGACTGTTCGCATGTGAGTGGGTGGGTTTTTGTCACCTAAAGAGTATGTGGAACCTTTTAAGAGCTGGAGTCCATACGGTTGTGGGAATTGAGTAGAGCAATAAACAAGAAAAAAAATCCAGTTGTTATCTACTGAAGTTTGATGGTTTTGCCATCTCTGAAGGACTGAAGTCCAGGAACCCCATGAGGACAATGCTGGTGAGTGGTCCTTTGTCTCCTGTTTGTGGGAAACGGCCAGAAACCGACTCTCGTTCTTGCCGTGGCCTGACCTGACAGCTGCTTTCTCTGAGCTCCTCTCCAGAAGTACCTGTCATCTCTCCTTTTCCTAAAGGGTGGAAAAGTGGTCTTGGTAGGTGTGAATGGGGGGACCCAGTCCAGCAGCCACAGATGCGGGTATGAGTTTCTTGTCTGGTCTTCTACAACCTGTTGAAATGGAGAGATCCAGGGTCTGCTGCAAGCATTTGTCAGCAAAATGGGCACAGTGAAGGGGTTTTGTTTTGTTTTTGGAGAGACAGGGTAGTTTGTTCAGGTTGCTATGTCTGTGTAGCTCATGTCAACTTTAAAGTTTGCGCTCCTTATTGTCCTGCCTTCTTCCTCCAACTGCTTGGTGTGTGTCACCACCGTGCTTAGCTCTGTGAGTCAAGGCCCTGCCTTGTAAACCTGGAGGTCTGAGTTCCATCCCCAGCGCCCACGGAAAGGTGGAAGGAGAAGACTGGTTTCACATAGACACCTTTATACCTATGTGACGTGTGTGCACACACATGCACACAACACTTCATACACTCATGCAAAATTTTTAAGTTACTTTTTTGCTTACCTGTCTTTCGTGAGAGCTGTTTGATCTCCAGAGGCATGCCTCCCCAATCTTAGGGGGCTTTTGTGGTTGCTGCTGCTGATGTTTCTGAGACAGGGTCTTTCTACATAGCTCTGGCTATCCTAGAACTTACTATGTAGACCAGGCTGGCCTTTCAGTCTTAGTTTTTAGACTTTGCACTTTTGTGCAGTTCACCAGGGAATCCTTGTTTTTGCATTATGTCCTGGGAACATCAGCAACAGCATCCCAGCACTGCTCAGCCAACACCATTAAAATGTCACAGTTGCTTTAGCAGCATAAAGAGAAAGACCCAATATGTCAACCATTGAAACTACTTTTTTTTACCATGTGTTGCTTCCAGTTAGAACTGGATTCTTTCCCTGATGTCCTCTCTAAATATCTTTTCCATGTTGAAGTATACAATAAGGACAGTATTAACTGGGTTATCTTTTGGTATTACTGTCTGCCTTTTCAAAGATCCTTCTAATTAGCAGAGTCAGGGTAGAATATAGAGCTGATGTCAGTGACAGCAGCACTGTGTGGAGTTTACCTCTGACAGATTATACTAAACCTGTAAACCCCATCTACCAATCCCTGGGTTACGCTCAGGTTTTTAAGAACGAGCTCTTTTTGCTTTCTCAATGCTCTTCGGGGTGGGTGGGTATAGCCTGGGGAGGGAAAAACAAGGCCAGGCTGTTTTCTGTTTATTTCTTTAGTTCACTCGCTTACTTATGTATTTAAATATTTATTTAGAAACAAGATCTCACTATATGGCCTTGACTGGCTAAGAACTTGCTGTGTAGACCAGGCTGGCCTCAAAGCAGACATGCCATTCCCTCTCTCCCTTGTGACTCCCTTGGTTTCTGTGAGAGCCAGGCTCTCGCTCTGGCTCCTGCACCTCAGGTGTGCTGAGATTGCACACATCGACTCCTCCCTGCCTTCTAGGTGGCTTAGCCAGATGGTTGCTGGAAAACAGGTTTTTTAAAAAATCTATTTGATTTTTAATTATGCATTTGTGTATCTGTCTGTGGGTATATGCATGTGACCAAAAAGACCAGAGGTTTCAGATCCATAGGAGCTGGAGTTAGCGACTGTGTGAGTGCCTGATGTGGGATTGTGTGTGTTGGGTGCTACATAGCAGATTTGGGTCTAGAACAACAGTACTTGCTCTTAGCCACTGAGTCCTCTCTCTATCTCTGAAACATATTTGAGAATTTCTTTTTTTAATTTATTCTCGCTCTCTGTCTCTCTCTGTCTCTGTCTCTGTCTCTCTCTCTCACACACACACATACACACACCCCTCTCTCTGTCTCTCTGTCACTCTGTCTCTCTGTCTCTGTTTCTCTCTCTCTCACACACACACACAAACCCCTCTCTCTGTCTCTCTCTCTCTCATACACACAAACACACCCCTCTCTCTGTCTCTGTCTCTCTCTGTCTCTCTCTCTCTCTCTCACACGCACACACAACCCTCTCTCTGTCTCGGTCTCTCTGTCTCTGTCTCTCTCTCTCTCTCACATACACACACACACACACACACACACACACACACACACACACACACACACACAGACACCTCTCTCCTCAGAGTAAGACCAGACCTCCCAAGTATAACAGCTGAGACCAGGCACAAACCCTCCTTGCAGCCCAGTGGGAGGATCACAGTCCATGATCAGGCAAGAGAGTCAGAGATGAGACCCACAAGAACACTGAGCTACACAACCATAACATACAGACAACCTGGCACATACCCACGCAGACTGTAATTGTCACTTCCCTCTCTGAGCCTGTATGTATGTTTCTGTGGGCTGTGTTCTCCTGGTGTCCTTGACCCATCTGGCTCCCATATTTCCTTCTCCCCCATTTCTATGGGGTTCGTGAGGGAGGAGCCTGATGGAGACCTCCAGCCTGGACTGGCACTCCCCTTAGTGTCTGGCCGTGAGCCTCTGTATCAGTCCCCTCTGCTGCCAAGAAGCCTCTTTGATGACAAGTAGGTGAGGCATCATTAGGAATCATTTGTTTTTTGTTTTGTTTTCCCATCATAGGTCTCTGGGCTGTCCAGTTAGTGTCAGGCATAGGCTTCCTCTTGTGGGGTGGGCCTCAAAGAAGACCAGTCATTGGTTGGCCACTCCCACCAGTTCTGTGCCACCTTTACCCAGGTGCATCTGCAGGAAGAACAGATTGTAGGTGGAAGGTCTTGTGGCTGGGTTGGTGTCCTAGGCCCACCACTTGGTTACAGAAGACGGTCTGTTCAGGCTCCGTATCCTCCGTTACTAGGAGTCCTCCCTAAAGTCATCCTCGTGGGTTCCGGGGAGCTTGCACTACACTAGGTTGCCACATCACCCCATAAATGCTCTCCAGTTCCTGCAGTCTCTCCTTGTGCTCTCTGTGTCCCCCACCGTGCCCTGATCCCTCTATTTCCCTCCTCAGCAGAATCTACTCCCTTCCTATTTCCCTTCCTAGGGAGAGCCCTACTTGTTATGTAGCCAGCCTCCTGGGTCTGTGGACATTAGCATTTGCCCTTGACAGCTCATATGCACTTCCTGACGAGTACGTTCCACGATGTCTTTCTGGGTCTGGGTTACCCCACTTGGGATTATCTTTTCTAGTTCCATTCATTTGCCTGCAAATTCCATGATATCATTTTCTTAACAGCTGAGTAATACTCCATTATATAAAGGTATCACATTTCTTTATTTATTCCTCAATTCAGGGACATCTGGGTTGTTTCCCACTTCTGGCTATTATGAATAAAGCTGTGAACATAGTTGAGCATGTGTCCTTTTGGAAGGATGGATCCCCAAGAGTGGTATAGCTGGGTCTTGAGGTAGATCTAGTCCCAGTTTCTGAGGAACTGTCATACATGTTTACACTCCCCCCAGCAATGGAGGAGCACTCCCCTTGCTCCTCATCTTCACCAGCCTGAGCCATCCATCCCTTGTGGTTTTGATCTCGGCCATTCTGACAGGTGTGAGGTGAACTCTCAGGGCCATTTTGATTTGCATCTCTCCGATGGCTGAGATGCTGGAACATTTCTTTAGGTGTGTCTCAGCCATTTGGGATTCTTCTATTGAGAATCCTGCTTACCTCTGTGTCCCAGAGTTGGATTATATGGTTTGTTGATGTCCAGTTTCTTGAGTTCTTTATATAATTTTGGATATTGGCCCGCTGTTGGATGTGGAGTTAGTGAAAATCTTTTCTATTCCTGTAGGCTGCCGTCTTGTCCTATTGAAAGTGTCCCTTTTCTTACAGAAAAATTTCAGATTCATGAGGTCCCATTTACTAATTGTCGATCTCAGCACCCATGCTATTGGTGCTGTGTTGAGGAAGTTGTCTCCTAAGGCTCTCCCCACTGTCCCCTCTGTCAGGTTCAGTGCATTTGACTTCATGCTGAGGTCTTTGATCCACTTAGACTTTGGTCTGTGCAGGGTGGTAGCTATGGACCTATATTCATTCTTCTATGCAGACGTCCACTTAGAGCACAGCATTTGATTTCTGAGTTTGTCTTTGTTGGATGGGTATTTTGTTTCTTGGTTTCTGTTATTTGTGGCCTGCGTTGAACTGGGGGGTCTCCACTAGAGTTCAGGGCTGAGTTCTCGAGCCTCTGATCCAGCAGGGAGGTTCTGGGGACACAGAGTAGTCCTGTGTGGGTGGCCTACCTGGAGTTCTGGTGGTTGAAGTGGCTTCTGGTCCTAAGAAAAGAAATGACATTTACTGTGTGTATTTATATTTGCATGTTGTGGCGTGGAGTATAAAGCAGCTTGTGGGGCATTCTCGTCCTCTGTCCTTTTCACTCAATGATCCACGCAGAGCAGCAGGCTTGGTGGCAAGTTCCTTTACCTGCTGGGCCATCTCACTGGCCCCTGAAAACAAAATTGCATAATCCACTTTTCATAAGTCATCAAATATTATGACCTCAAATTTGCATCAGAAATTTTTTAAGGGGAAAAACTTTAAAACTGTAGTTTCTTAAAAACTGTGCTTGTGGATATGATGGACGTGGAGCTTCACTGTGGGTTCTTCTTTCCTTCTCAGGACTATCGTGCTGAGTGTAATCTCCCTGCTTAATGAGCCCAACACCTTTTCCCCAGCCAATGTGGATGCTTCAGTCATGTTCAGGAAATGGAGGGACAGCAAAGGAAAGGACAAGGAGTATGCTGAGATCATTAGGTAAGGCATTCTGGATCTAAGGGGTTAAGTTCAAACTTCAATATTCTGAGTACTTTAGAACAATTCTCAGTTGTATTTATGGAGTAGTAACCTGATGAATTTAGCTATTGAAAGAGAACCCAAAACAGAAACAAAGCACAGTAAAAAAAAAAAATAAGTAAAGAGAACTCACTGGACAGGAGTATAGAACTTCTGGGCTTGTTTTGGTTGTGTGTGTATCTCTCTCTCTCTCTCTCTCTCTCTCTCTCTCTCTCTCTCTCTCTGTGTGTGTGTGTGTGTGTGTGTGTGTGTGTGTGTGTGTGTGTACATGCATGGGTGCGAGGCAGTTTAAACCAGCCTGGCCTTGAACACAGAGATCTGGCCTCTGCCTCCCAAGTAGTGGGATTACAGTGTCCATCCCTGTGCCCTGCTTGTGTTTAGTGGTCAGCCACTGGGGTGAGTGAGTCATATCAAGAATCGAAGGTATTTAGTGTAAGCTGTAAAGGCCTGTAGGAGCTACAAGAACATCCATGTTCAAGGCCTGGCAACAAATTGAAGCTTCTAGAAAGTGGTGTTCTTTTCAGTTTCTCCAGTAGCCATGCCTCCCCAGTCTCAATGGCTGTTTTTGTACTTTAGGCGAGAAGCTATTTACACGTAGGCAGAGAAGCTATTTACACTTAGGCAGGCAGCATTTTGTGGCAGAACTGTTACCTGCCAAGCCCTCACAGGACAATGGAAAACAGAACCCAGCAGGAAAAGGGTGAAGGTCAGGTGGTGCCCACAGCCCTGCACATTTCACAGATGCAGGGCATGGCTCTGATGCAGGACCTCTTACCTAGCATTCGGCCCTGCCACTCCAGACACAGGGAGACTCAGTGACTGGGGGAACCTAGAGGGTGAGGGGAAAGTCTGGCCTAGTAATCAGCTGCATGAATGCAAGGCACTAAGCATGCTGGGCCTCTGGCTCACGTGTGCAGGAGTTCAGAACCCGCATATAGAGCCAGTAGTGCACATGTGTCCACAATCCCCAACCCTTAGCAGGAGATGGGAGGCAGAGGACAGAGCTTTGAAATGCTCTCGAGCTAGCCTGATCTCTGCAGCAGCAAACGAAGGAGACCTTGCTGCAAACAAGGCTGAAGTGTTAGGGCAAAGACTCTCCATGACACGAAGGTGCCTGATGGTTGAGAGCCTTGGCGTGATGCAAGATGTCTGCTCTGTGTGGCCTGAGACATGTGAGTGACAGGGAGTCTTGGTTATGCACAGTTATAAGACTCACCTAATACAAGTGTGCTGGCTTTCCCTAATAATCCAGCACTCCCATCCAAGGGCTGGAGGATTATAGAGGCGAAGCCACGTGGGTTAGCCTGAGACCCTCTCTAGATAGACAGACCTCTACAAATGTTCCTATGTTGTCCTCTGTCCAGAAAACAGGTCTCAGCCATGAAAGCTGAAGCAGAACAGGATGGAGTGAAGGTCCGAACAACCCTGGCAGAATACTGCATCAAAACTAAAGTGCCTTCCAATGACAACAGCTCAGATTTGCTTTATGACAACCTGTATGACGACGACATTGATAACGAAGACGAGGAAGAAGAAGATGCCAACTGTTATGATGATGATGATTCTGGAAATGAGGAGTCGTGACATGTTCCTTCAGTTCCCTGTACTGCCCTGACATCTCAGGCCAAAGGGAGGGAAGCAAGTGGGGATCTACAGTGGCCACTCAGCAAAAACTTACTCATGGGGTGGGAAGCAAACAGCCCCTGATGACTCACTCCTCTTGCAGATCTCAGTTTGCTCCTTTTTATGGACCTTACTGGAGAGGAAGTTCCCTCCACAGAATGTCTGAATCCTTGCATTCTTCCCTCCATCACTGTATTGATTCTTTTTTTTTTTTAACTTTTTTTATCTATATCAACTTGCGTATTTCTTATTTACATTTCGATTGTTATTCCCTTTCTTGGTTTCCAGGCCAACATCCCCCTAATCCCTCCCCCTCCCCTTCTATATTCTTGTTCCCCTTCCCATCCTCCCCCCATTACCACCCTCGCCCCAACAATCACGTTCACTGGGGGTTCAGTCTTGGCAGGACCAAGGGCTTCCCCTTCCACTGGTGCTCTTACTAGGCTATTCATTGCTACCTATGAGGTTGGAGTCCAGGGTCAGTCTATGTATAGTCTTTGGGTAGTTACTTAGTCCCTGGAAGCTCTGGTTGCTTGGCATTGTTGTTCATATGAGGTCTCAAGCCCCTTCAAGCTCCTCGAGACCTTTCTCTGATTCCTTCAACAGGGGTCCCGATCTCAGTCCAGTGGATTGCTGCTGACATTTGCCTATGTATTCGCTGTATTCTGGCTGTGTCTCTCAGGAGAGATATACATATGGTAACTGTCGGCCTGCACTTCTTTGCTTCATCCATCGTGCCTAATTGAGTGGCTGTATATGTATGGGCCACATGTGGGGCAGGCTCTGAATGGGTGTTCCTTCCGCCTCTGTTTTAATCTTTGCTGCCCTATTCCCTGCCAAGGGTATTCTTGTTCCCCTTTTAAAGAAGGAGTGAAGCATTTGCATTTTGATCATCTGTCTTTAGTTTCATGCGTTCTGTGCATCTAGGGCAATTCAAGCATTTGGGCTAATAGCCACTTATCAATGAGTGCATACCATGTATGTTTTTCTGTGATTAGGTTACCTCACTCAGGATGATATTTTCCAGTTCCATCCATTTGCCTATGAATTTCATAATGTCATTGCTTTTGATAGCTGAGTAATATTCCATTGTGTAGATGTACCACATTTTCTGTATCCATTCCTCTGTTGAAGGGCATCTGGGTAGTTTCCAGCTTCTGGCTATTATAAATACGGCTGCGATGAACATAGTGGAGCACGTATCTTTTTTATATGTTGGGGCATCTTTTGGGTATATGCCCAAGAGAGATATAGCTGGGTCCTCAGGTAGTGCAATGTCCAATTTACTTAGGAACCTCCAGACTGATTTCCAGAATGGTTGTACCAGTATGCAATCCCACCAACAATGGAGGAGTGTTCCTCTTTCTCCACATCCTCGCCAGCATTTGCTGTACCCTGTGTTTTTGATCTTAGCCATTCTCACTGGTGTGAGGTGAAATCTCAGGGTTGTTTTGATTTGCATTTCCCTTATGACTAAAGATTTTGAACATTTCTTTAGGTGTTTCTCAGCTGTTCGGCATTCCTCTGCTGTGAATTCTTTGTTTAGCTCTGAACCAACAGCCACCACCCCTCAAAACCCCATCTCTGCAGAGTGTTCACAGCAAAACACCTTTGTCTGTTTCTAGATTCTTGAAGAATTAGTCTGTTTAAGACATTGTGTTTAAAGCTGGGAGCCCACTGGGAGTCCACAAGTGCTGCATATATTGGGTAGCAAAAGAAAATGGGGGAAAAAAGAAAAAAAACAACAAAACCGAAAAAAAATAAAATAAAATAAAAAAAACCCACAAAACAAACTTTAAAAAAAAGCCAATTTGCCAAGGTTTAGCTGCTCCTTTACATTAGTGCGTGTGCATTTTTCAGCCCTGTGGTGGTGAGTTTTGTTTCTTTCCCTTCCTAAGTCTGGGCTGAGGTGGGCATCAGGGACTTACTCTCGCTAAGTCTGATGAAATGTGCTGCCTCTGTGAGACCATCCCAACATGGAGGCTGCAGCTACTCTGAGGAGATATCAGATTTTGCTTTTTGGAATGGATTGGGATCTAAAGCCTGAAATAAATATTCATACTTTACATAGAACTGAGCACTTGGTTGCTATTTATTTTAAAGGTAGGATAACTTTTTCCACCAGAAGGTGGGGCCGGGAGTGGTGGTAGAAGTTAGTGTGTGTGAATTTCTAGTTCTGAAAACAGAACTATCCCAGTGTTGGTTGATGGCTCTGATGGGGAAGAATGAGGACTGCTGGTGGCCGCTGTTGGGAGAGGGTGGATCCCAGGTTTTTATTTAAGTAGCCACCTTTAATTATTCAGTATTAATCCTGGGTGCATGTGTTAAGATTTTGGTTTTCATTGAGCTGCTCATCTTGATAGTGATAATTGTGGATGTGTGCAACTTGGGAATGGTTGTCTTCCTCATTGGATATGGTCTGGACTTCCTGCTCCTTTCAATGTACTTGGGCCAAGGAGTGCAAGCAGAGGTGGTTTATGGAGCTTCCCTGGGCTCCTGGCACTTGGGCTTTGTTCCCAGGTGTCAATCATGTGGCTTCCTGCAGCTTCATCCCAGACTTTAAAGAGAGTTTTGTTTAGCAACTGTGAAACCAGACTTCAAGAAGGATAGTGGGTTGAGATTCTTGTGTGCCAGGGTCCTTCCTTATCCTCAGATCACAGCTCAGAAAGAACCAAAGGGCAGAAGGGAACTGGAAAAGCCTGACCCTCCATAAGTAAACTATGCTTCCTCCTTCCATGGTTCCCCTTCCTTTCTGATCTCAGGGTTTTTTCATTCTCTCTTCAAACTGCTCAATGAATGCGATTTCTCAGCAGTTCCTGGCCTCTTAAGTTTCATCTGTTACTAAATGAGAATGTTTACTGTTGAACATGTGAGCATTGAAATTTAAAGAAATAATCTCCACTGTCTGTACCCAAGTCTCCTGACTCAGGACCACAGCTGCTGTGCTGAACAGGGCCACAGCAAAGAGACACTTCCAGCTTTTGCTCCTGAAGAGTTAAATTTCAAAAAGTTAGTCTCAAACAAAGTCCAGGCATGCCTGAGAGAATTTGAGATAGGGCTCACCAGCCCCACTATCAGCTCCCAAGGACACTGGCCATCTGGAGCCACCCCCTCCCCTTCCTTCACTCCCTGAGGATGGGTCATCCCCCTGCTGCAGTGAGATGAGTTGCCCTGCCCACATTGCTGAGATGCTAGATTACACGTATGCTTTGTTGATGTAACTCCGTGCCAAAAGTAACTGTGCACCCTTTGTATTAGCCAATTATGTGTATCCACACGAAACCCCTGGTTTTCCCTATATAAGCTCCTGCCTAGAGAGGCTCGGGGCTTGACTCAATCTCCTGTGTGGGATACGTGTCAGCCCGAGATCTCGTAAATAAAACTGCCTCTTGCTGATTACATCAGGACTGGCTACTCGTGTTTCCTGGGTGTACCCCAACCCATGACTGGAGCGAGAGTCTCCCCAAGTTTGGGGGTCTTTCATTGGGGGCTCGTCCGGGATAGGAGCATGACCCCCGGATACTCGAATGCCTCTTGGAGGTACGTTGGTGTGATTGTTGAAAGCGGCCGCTGTGTGTGCATGTGTGTGTGTGTGTGTGTGTGTGTGTGTGTGTGTGTGTGTGTTGTGTATTACGTACTGTATATTGTGCCATGGTCTAGGTTTAATTTGAGTGCACTCGGGTGGATGGGCTTCCCACCCTGTATTTGAGTGTACTTGGGCGGATGGGTTTCCTGCCCCGGACAGACGCCTGTGAGTAGGTACTGGGTTCCTACTCTGAATAGCTGTTTTCTTTTTGTTTTCTTTTTTTAGATAGCGGAAGTGGGGATGCCCCAGCTCTGGGAGACGTTCCAAGAGCCGAATATTGTCGGGAGAACCCGGCGACTGACAGTCGAAAAGATCTGACTGTGACTTGACTTCGGAGGTTGCGTACGGCTGCCTATTTAAGTATAGGCATGGACAAGTGTGCTTGGATGTGTTAGTGTCTGTTGTCTGTATTCTGTTTCTGTGTTTGGTATCCCAGAAGCAGCTAAGGTTAAGCTGCAGTTTGGCCAGGTACTGAAGGTACCAGGCATCTGTGGAAATTGGTTATAGGATGCTTTGTCTTGGTCTTGTTTGTCTGGTTTGTTTTCTGTGGTATTGTCCAGTGTCTTTTTGGCTTTTGTTTCGTTTTTGGACTTGGACTGACAACTGTGTTTGAAATCTTGGACTGACAACTGTGATTGAAATCATGAAACTGTTTGCTTTGTTTGTCAAGGAGTTTTACTTGGTCCTCTTGGTGCTTAACTTAAAAGTTAAAAATAATTTGCTTGAGAGAAATTGTTTTCTGCCGGGGAGTTTTATCTTTCTCTCTTGAGCCTCCTCCCCAAGGAGAGCTGCCCCTCTCTTTACTCCCATTGTCCAGCCCAGCTGCTGTTAACCGTTGTGTATGAAGGACTCCAGGTTAGCGAGTGATCTGTCTGAAGCAGGCATTAACAAGAACCTGAAAGCTTTACCTTAGATCCTGAAGAAAAATTCTCCCTGTGGCTTAAACATTCACAGCTTCTAAGGAAGGGACAGCACAGAGTAGGAAAATGTAGGGGCTGAGGGTGGCAAGCATGCAGACCTGCTAGCAAGCTACAGGCTGCGCGTGGGCAGCAGCGCAGCTCTGGCCAAGTCAGCGTAAGGGGAGTTTCAAGGTAAGGAGCCCAGCAACAAAGATAGCGTAGAGTTAGTGGTTGTATTATGAGACTTTTGTCCCTGGAAAAAAATAAATAAATAATTCCAGTTGCTGCCTTCAGTGGCCAGACCTTCAACACTTGCTAACAAAAGGAGAGTGTTCATTAAGAGAAGTTCTTTAAGGGAGCCTGCCTTATCTGCTGGCCCTATTCCAAGAGAGGAGTTGATCTCCAACATTAAGTAACCTTCCCTGTTAGTCATCATTGACATGGAGAGTGCCTTTGATCCTATCCCCACAGCAGCCAGTTCCTGCCCCTGTGGTCAAAATGCCCCAGGTTGGGGGGGCAGAGAAGCCCCTAAAATAGTTTCAAAGAATCTACAACAAACTGTGAAGAACTTTGTTTTGCCAGTCAAAATTTAGAATTCAGGCTTTGGCTGTGGCCAAGGTCAGGATTAATGTTTTCTTTTCCATGGGCCTTTAACCCAGTGAGACAGCTTGGTAAAGGACTACTACTACAGTCCTGATAGCCCCAGGTGAACTGGTTACAATTCTTTTGTCAGCCACTTAGTATCTAACACCCAGGTTCTAACCCTCTCTCCATCCTTTTGTTATTAGTTCTCACTAGAAGCCTAGTGTCCTTCAGAGGCTGGGTTTATTGAGAGACAGAGCCACTGAGCTGACACTGAAGGGAGGTACTTCTTAAGTAAAATCTAAGTCCAGAGAGACACTCGGTAACAGATCAGCTGCCTCTCTGCTTGCCTTTCTGTTTCACAGGAACAAAGCTTGTGCTTATTTCTACAACGGCCTTTTTGTCCCAAGAAGGCCTCCTGGTTTAGCTGTGTGACTAAATGCTATTTGCCCTCTTCAGTAGACCTCTATTCTCAAGATTCCCTTGTTTTCTCACCATCCCATCTGAGATGCTTGTTAGTAACTGTTACAGGTCTTCTTTACCACTGAGGAAAGACGGAATCCTACTAGAGGCCAGAAAGAATGTTCCAGACACGGATGGAAGGCCCTCACTCCTGACTGTTGACTTGAATACCCCTGAAGGTAGGGTCTGCCGCCAGGCTCCAAGGGTGGGTCTCCGAGGGGCTAGAAAATGCCCCACCAATTTGGCTAAAGTAAGAAAAAGATATAAAGAAAAAGTTACAGAAACTTGAAGGGTTAAGCTAAGTCACTGAGAGAGTTGTTGTAAGTTGCAGAGAAAATAAGGTTGATATATGGTTCAGGGTCGGTGCACAAAAGTAGACAGCAACTAATAGCTGTAGAAGAAGATACAGACAGAGAGACTGAGGAAGAGAAAGAGGGAAGAAGGTAAAAAAAAACAGGAAGCTAGGGAAGAAAAGAGACAAGAGAGGAACATATACTGGCCACAGTAGTTAGGGAACCTAGGAAGATAGTACCTGGCAACAGAAGAGAATTCCTGGCTAAAGATCAGTGTGCCTAATACAAAGAAAAAGGACACTGGGTCAGGGACTGCCCAAGAAAGAACAAGAGGGGCCACTGGAGAGCTTCTTGGTCCTAGAGTGCTGGCTATGTACAGAGATAGAAGTGAAGTGTGGATACAGGGACCCAATGCTCTGTGCTCTTATGCCCCCCCCCCCAGTGGGCCAATATCCAAAGACCTTGAGTGCAAGGGGCTACTGACAACGAACAATACTTATGGACTGCCCGAAGAACAGTGGACCTTGACCGGGTAACCCACCCATTAGTTCATGGTCATCCCTGACTGCCCCTATCCCTTGCTCATGAGAAAATTGCTCTCCAAAATGGCTATGTGGGCTAAAATGGCTGGGTAAGGCCATGTGTATGCATATCTACAGACTGTGTATGTGGAGCTTAAGACCTGTCTCAGTGCACCAGTACCTGATGCTGGGAGATGTGTGTGTGTGGCTTAGTGCTGTTCTGCCTGGAACACATCATTCCTGCCAGCCGGGCTCTGACAATTATCACCCAATCCAAGACTTAAACTGTGATAGAGTGGCTGATGTTTTAGAGTGTCCCAGAGGATGGGATCACTGATCAGCTGACATGGACTAGATTCTCCACCTGTTGGGGGCAATCTGGTCACCTTGCTGCCCAATCCTGACCTGGAGCCACCACAGCACAAGTGTCAAGCACTGGCAGAAGCCCATGGGTGGAGGAAAGACCTCTGCGACTGGCTGATTGACCCCTGCTGAAAGCCGAGGACCTTGTCCACAGACGGGAACAGTCCTCTTCATGAAGGTCAGAGATAAGTGGGTGCTGCCATGGTGGACAACACAATGTCATCTGGGATGGCTGAACTTCCACCCCCCAGCACATCAGCGCTGCAGATGCCTTTACCATCTCTTGGATGCCCTGGTGAAGCCAACAACTGTGAGTACTATTCATTGCTCAGGATATCAGAAGGAAGAGATTCAGTGGCATGGGACAGTAACAAAGCAGATAAAGTGGCTCGGAAAATGGCTATGCAGGAGCCTATCCTGGTTACAGGCCTACAAGAGACAGCCACTAGGAACTGGGATTGGACTAAGGGATGGCCTCACTTAAAATGTACAACAGAAGAAAAGGCCCAAATTGCTTAAAAGAAGAAAAAAAAGACAATGACACACTTGATAAAAAAACTATATTCCTCACAGAAAGATATGTCAGTAAGTAAATGCTTAACAAGAAAACAGGACAAAGAGACCTAGAGAGCTTAGTAAAAAGTCGAAGTGAACTTCACTTGAGATAAAACCAGGAAAATATGATCACAAGTATCTCCTAGTGCTTGTAGATACCTTTCCAGGAATAGACAAAAACTTTCCTCACCAAACAAGAGACGGCCTCTACAATCATCAAGAAGATACTGGAAGAAATCTTTCCCCCGATTTGGAATGCCCAAGGTAATCTGGTCAGACAATGGCCCTACTTTTGTTGCCAAGGTAAGCCAGGGTGTGGCCAAGTATTTAGAGGTTGATTGAAAATTACATTATATTTACAGACCTCAAAGTTCAGGACAGGTAAAATAAATAAATAAGACTCTAAAAGAGACCCTGTTCAAATTGACCATGGAGACTGGTACAGACTGGGTGACACTCCTTCCCTCTTGCTCTCTTCAGAGCAAGAAATACCCCTTCCAGATTCAGCTTTACCCCCTTTGAGATCTTATATGGGGCCTCAGATCCTCTGACTGTATTAGATGATGTTACTGAACCAACATGTCATAGTAATAATGATTTATGTGCCAGGCTAAAAGACCTACAGGTGATACAGAAAGAAATCTGCTCACAGCTGGCAGCAGCCTATGCTCCGGGGACCCCCGAGACATCTCATCCGTTCCAGCCTCGCTG